>NC_141148.1:32827041-33006541 GCF_053477565.2 Lygodium microphyllum
TAACAAAGAAAGGGAAAGAGAGAAAGAAAGAGAAGGGGAAGAGAACATGAAACAGAGAGTGAAGGGAAAGGCGGATAAAAGGGTGAAGTAAAGAGAAGAAGAATAGTGGACAAAAAAAGAGAGATAGAAAGGAAGGGAAAGAGGAGAATGGTGCACAGATCGGATACCGTAAGCGCGCGTAGTGAGCGTCAGAAGGTCCCCAAGAACAAAAGAACTATACTTTTTGCACACAAATCAATGTAGAAAGCTTGCACGACATGAACAAGAGACCAATTGGGTACAATCTCCTCCCATGCCTTGTGTGAGCGCTCCACAAAGTATGTATTTCATATATTAATCATTTTCAAGCTCAAATAATAGCCCAAATTATAAAATAGCACGCTTTTGGCTTTTGAGTTTGCTTTTGTGCCAAATAGAAATAAAGCTAATGGGCACCCAAGAAGTCAGGCGTACCCAATTACAATGTCCAAATACAAATATCTAAATCGTGCACCCATGCGCATACAAAAATAATAAATAAATATCAAACGCCTTGATAAATAGGCGCGACAAAATATAGGCGCCATGCCTAAGGTATACGCCCATCAAAATATTGACGATAAATTTGAATACATGCTATCCTCCAATGCTTTCACTGCCAGCGCTGCTATCTCTACACATCAACTGAAGCATTCACAATCGTTAGTAAAATAATACAATTAAACCGACAAAAGTGAATACCTAGCAGTCTTCAGCTATATAAATAAATTAATTGGTCAGAAATCAATCCTAACCTTAATTTATCACGAGTGCGCACTCTAAACTCATAAAATTTTATTAATTTAAATATGTATTTTACGGAATCACCCGCTATGGAATCACCCATGTACACACTAAATTAACAAAACGCCCGAAAAGGATAGGCGTCCCCATCAACTTCTCGCACAAAGAATCCACTTTGTGTATGAGCTCCGATAATAAAAGTTTACGGAATCTACCGTGGCACGGAATCCACGTGAAATATGCCTCCTGGCATCATACCCCCGGGGTGGGATAGCAATTGTCCTCAATTGCTATTAGCTCAATGTGGAGCTAATAGAGTGGGGAAAGCATTCAAGTCTCTAGCATGCATCCATTGGGCCTCTTCAATAGGATGGTTTTTAAACTTGACCAAATATCTAGAATATCTACAGCCAGTTCTAGTGGTCATAAAGTCAGTGTCTATAATAGTTTCAGGCTCAAGGATTTCAGTCTCATCATCTAGCAAAGGTGGGTTTTCATAGACATGGTGTACAGGTAATTGGCCTCTAAAAGGTCGTAATAAACTAATATGAAAGGTGTTGTGGATTTTCCAATGTGGTGGTAGTTCTAGTTTAAATGCATTGTCATTGATTTTGTGTATGATCTTGAATGGTCCATAGAATCTAGATGCTAATTTCACAACTGGGTGTTTATCTACACTTTGTAATCTACGCTTTTCTATTCGTAACCAAACATAGTCATCAACTTTAAAATTCATGGCTTGTCTTTTCTTATTTGCTTGCTTTGTATATAATTGCTGGGCTTTGGCAATCGTATCTTTAACTTCATCAAAGATAGTAGTGTGCATGTTAGCAATATCATCAGCAGTCTGAATTTTGTTTGATAATGATGCAACAGGTGTAGGCAATCTATAACTTCAAATGGTGCTTTCTTTGTAGCTGTATGTGGTGTATTGTTATATGCAAACTGAAGTAAATGTATATGTGTATCCCATGTGTGTGGTTTTGAAATAGTGTAAGCACGTAAAAGATCTAAAATAGTACTGTTAGTAGCTTCTGTTTGACCATTAGTTTCACGATGAAATGCAGATGAAAAATCAATCTTTGTTCCTAAGTTAGCAAACAAAGTAATCCAAAAATTATTACAAAATCTAGAATCACGATCAGAAGTAATTTTATTTAGGGCACGATAATCAATGCACATGTGATAAGTATTATTTTTCTTCTTTACTAATAAGACAGGTGCGCCAAATGGAGAACTACTAGGTCTAATTAATCCTCTGCTAAGCAATTCCTCTATTTGATTTTGAATTTCTTTGTGTTCAATTTGGTTATGCCTATATGGTGCTTTACATGGTGGTTGTGTACCAAGAATTAAATCTATTTTGTGATCTTCAGGACGTGAAGGTGGTAGTCCAAGTGGTAAATCATCAGCAAAACAATCTTTAAATTAAGCAAGAAATTGTGTATGCCTAAGATGCATTTGTGTTTCTTTAGCTTGAAGTTCATTTACCCATATTAAATAAGATTTGCTACTTTTACGTAATGCACGTTTAGCTTGAGTATGAGTAAGCAGTGGAAAATTATTAAAAACGTGCATACCATGCAATGTGATTTGTTTTCCTTGAAAATAAATTTTAATTGAATGCGTAAAATAATCTATGTCAGGGTTATACTGATGACGCCAAGGTATACCTAAGATAATATCACTAGACTGCAAAGGTACAACTAGGAAATTCTTTCGTTCAATGTATTCACCAATTTTAATTTCTAAGTTATGCACCTCTTGTGTTCCATTATATCTTGTGCCTAGGAATGCTGTTTTAATACAATAATGTGTAGAAACAGTTTGTAAATTCAATTCTTTTACTAACTTTGCAGAAATACAATCATGTATGCTACCATCATCATGCAAAATAATCTTTTCTTTACCATGCACTAAACATTTCATTGTCAACAAAGAATGTGGAGTTGGCATACCTGGCAAAGTATCCGAAGTAGTACCAATGTCGTCATCATCTTCCGTAAAGTCAAGCATTTCCTCACGTTCTTCATCTTCCATTGCGCCAAGATAATTGATATGGACAGGTGGCTTTTTGGATTGGCAATTGGCTGCTAGATGTCCAGGTTGATGGCATTTGTAACAAACTATAGGTTTGGCTTTAGATACATTGTTGGTAATGGCAGGAAGTCTAGGAATATTAGGATTTGGCTGTGAGGATGGCTTAGGGTTTGGATTGGTATTTGATAGCAAAGCAGGTGGTCGTGTCCAAGACTTACGGAATGAAGATGGAAGAAAACGACTTTGATTAAATCTTCGAAAATTTGAATTCAATTGCTTGGAACCATAGTTACCATTAGCTTGAAATTGTTGTGGACGCTTGTCTCTTCCTCGAATCTTGTCTTCAGTGTCATGAGCCAAGGAAATTGCATCTTCAAGGGTTGTTGGCTTGAACATATTGACTTCAGCATAATAATGTCCAAGTAAGCCAGACATAAACTTGCGTTTGTGAGTCGCTTCAGGTACATCTTCGAGCATGTGTAGTTGTAGTAGGGCATTCCAAAAACATTCAGTATATTGGGAAATAGGTTCACGATCTCTTTGCTGTAGAAGATCCCATTGCTTTATGGCTTTTTCATGGAATTGAGGAGGAAGGAAATTTTGCAAAAACTTCTTTTGGAAACTCTCCCAGGTAGTGGAACAATCAATGCTCTTGCGAACCACGGTCCACCATAGAGATGCTCGATCGACTAAATGGTTAGTGACACATTTAATTTTGTCTTTCTCAGCATATGTCTCTTCATAAAAGTAATCATCAAACTGACTGATAAATGCAAGTACAGTCTTTCCATCTCAAGATCCATTGAAAGTACGAAATTTGAAGTTTCTTTTACTTGTCTTTGTTTCTTTGCGGATGGATTGAGCTTTGAGCGTCGCATTGATGGTACGTCGTATAAGATCTTCAGGTTGCGGTTCATCTTTGTCGGTGGTAGATCGTTGCAGATTGGCCAATTGAACTTGCAAAGCTTGTCGGGCTCTTCGTTCTTCATCAAGCTGCATCATAATTAAATCCAATTTTTGTTCCATCGTTGGTTCGGGTAAATCACCTTCAGCCATTAAATCGTCCATATTTTGTTCCGTCATCCTGTAAAATCCAAAAGACCTCACACTCTCAAAATTTGATTAGCGGGATGAGCATAGCTCAAAGTCGGGTATACAAGGCTTATATATTTTGTTTGGCTTTTATGGTCTTTGTCTTCTGCGGTTGTGGTATTCGTTATCTTTGTAGAAGTTGTGTATAATCTTCGTATGACCTTCTGTGTTTGCTGAAACTGGTTCAGCAAGTTTGCAAAGAGGAACAGGGTCTTCCAGAGAGCAATAAACGAACTCTATGCTTCTGCGTATGAACAATCTTATGGGAATAGTTGAAGTAAGTCTGTGGTGACTTTATTAACCTTTGTGACTTGCAGAACTTGGAGGAGTAAGAGAACTTGGTGAACTTAATGGATTAAAAAGCTTAAGTAACTAAGCTTCAATCTGATTGTTGACGATTTGGGGGGGGGCATTTTTTGCAACGTTTGAATCGTCAAGATGCCGCGGCCACAGATTTGTTGAATTCGTTTTAAGTAAGCCTTTTAAAGCTTACTATTAAGGCTTGGTAAGCTTTTAAGTTAAAGCTTTTGAAAGTTGTGAGCTATAGAAGCTTATTGTTCTCTGTTTTTAAAAAAACGTATTGAAGAAGGAGATATACAAGTGGTCCTCTGCCTCCTTAGGCTGGTCCTTTGCGATCAGAGGATGCAGATAAAGGTTCTTGACCGCCAGGAATACACCCGTATCAACCGTTCGTGATGAAACTGACTATAGAGCTCGATCGTTCCAAGAGCTCCGCCTTCGCGCAAGATGGTAAGCGATTGGAAGCTCTCGATCTCAGCTTCGCTCTGATACCACTGGTGCATAGATCGGATGCTGTAAGCGCGCGTAGTGAGCGTCAGAAGGTCTCCAAGAACAAAAGAACTCTACTTTTTGCACACAAATCAATGTAGAAAGCTTGCACGACATGAACAAGAGACCAATTAGGTGCAATCTCCTCCCATGCCTTGTGTAAGCGCTCCACAAAGCATGCATTTCATATATTAATCATCTTCAAGCTCAAATAATAGCCCAAATTACAAAATAGCACGCTTTTGGCTTTTGAGTTTACTTTTGTGCCAAATAGAAATAAAGCTAATGGGCGCCCAAGAAGTCAGGCATACCCAATTACAATGTCCAAATACAAATATCTAAATCGTGCGCCCATATGCATACAAAAATAATAAATAAATATCAAACACCTTGATAAATAGGTGCGACAAAATATAGGTGCCATGCCTAAGGTATGCGCCCATCAAAATATTGACGATAAATTTGAATACACGCTATCCTCCAATGCTTTCCACTGCCACCGTTGCTATCTCTACACATCAACTGAAGCATTCACAATCGTTAGTAAAATAATACAATTAAATCGACAAAAGTGAATACCTAGCAGTCTTCAGCTACATAATCGTTAGTAAAATAATACAATTAAACCGACAAAAGTGAATACCTAGTAGTCTTCAGCATTCACAATCGTTAGTAAAATAATACAATTAAACCGGCAAAAGTGAATACCTAGCAGTCTTCAGCTACATAAATAAATTAATTGGTTAGAAATCAATCCTAACCTTAATTTATCAGGAGTGCGCACTCTAAACTCATAAACATTTATTAATTTAAATATGTATTTTGCGGAATCACCCGCTATGAAATCACCCATGTACACACTAAATTAACAAAACGCCTGAAAAGGATAGGCATCCCCATCAACTTCTCGCACAAAGAATCCACTTTGTGTATGAGGCCCGATAATAAAAGTTTACGGAATCCACCATGAAATATGCACCCTGGCATCAAAGAATGAGTGAGAAAACAATGAGGGGGCTGAAAAAAACAAAGAGAGGGGCAACAAAAAAAGAGAAAGAGAGAAAGAGAGAAAGAAAGAGAGGGGGAAGAAAACACAAAACTGAGAGTGAAGAGAGAGGTGGATAAAAGGGTGAAGTAAAGAGAATAATTATAGTGGAAAAAATAAAGATCTAGAAAGAGAATTGGAGAAGAAGAGACAAAAAGAGGGAGAAAAAGAGGGATAGAAAAAACAATAAATAGAGAGCAAGAGAAAGAGAGAGAAAAATAGAAACAATGAGAGAATTAGAGAGAACAAAATTATAGAAAGAGAATGGTAGAAAGGCATGAAGAGAGGCATGAAGAGGGGTGGAAAAAGAAAGCCTTTCAATGCCTTGTTTAGTGTGCTTTTAATTTTTGATCTTTGATTTTGATTTTAACGAGATGTGTCGAGTGCGAATGGAAAGGTAAAGAGAGAAGATGTGAGAGTGGGGAGGAAAGATGGGAGGATAAAGAAACATTTATAGAACTCGAGGGGGAGAGAAGCAAAGAACATTTATAGAACTAGAGAGAAGCAAAGAAGGATGAAGGGAGGCAAATAAAAAAAGAAAAAGAGAATGAAAACAAAAACCTATTGTCTGTCATAACGTAAACAAAATGAAAAACGATGATGGTCCTGATGTCCAAGATCGCGAGGCGTATCTTAATCAGCATGTCCTATGTCCTTGCTCTGAATGTAAGCTAGCAATTAGATGAAAGCATCGCTTATCTATAGAACACGTACGATGCTTCGACAAGTTCCAATCATAGATCATTGATCAGGCGATCTCGGACTTTGAGCGAACGGTAAGAAAAGTGTGTATCAATCATGCCTTACCTTCGCAAACTAATTGAATATCATATACAAAAACATTAGACATGGTCATAAAATTCATTCAAGGAGGTGACGTCTCATCCCAAGGAGGAATGCATCTATTGCAGCCAATTAGAAGAGTTCGTGGGCGTGCAATGGATAGAGTGCCTGAGGCAATCCACCACTTGAAAGACACAACTCAATCTATACCATCAATACCAGAGGAGACAGGTAGCCTTTCAGACCTTCCTCCAATCTTGGACACCTGAGACGGAGGTAATGATCGATGCATTGATACCCATGGATATCGAGGCATTTGATCCACTAAGAGAGGAAGCATCCATACCATTATATGATGGGTGTCAAGTATCTCGCCTGAAGACGCTACTTGCACTCCTAAGTGTGCAGGCAAAATATGGGTGGAGCAATGTGAGTGTGACCGAGTTGTTCAAGTACATTCTAGGTACACTCCGTTGATTTTTTTTTTGCACCATTATAAAAAAACACTCGTTCTTTTTCAAGGTATTTTATGATTTTTTTCAGATTGCTTAAAATATCATATATTACCACTTGGAAATACCATGCTCGAGTCTCGCGATGATGCGTGACATGTTTTATGAAAGCTTGGCATGGACTACAACAACATCTATGCATGTGTCAATGATTGCGTGATGTTTCAAGGAGAGTATGGAACTATGGAGGCATGTCCAGAGTGTGGTGCTCACAGGTATTGACATGACTTGCAAGGGCAAACCATCCCTCAGAAATTTCTTAGACACTTTTCACTTATCCCACGTATACGTCACATGTTTCGTACGTCGGGCATAGCGAGCTTAACAATGCAATGTGTGCAACATAGATCCATAGATGGAGTCCAATGAATATCAGAGGATTTATGCGTATGGAGCCACATTGACTCTACCTTTCCAGGCTTTGCATGAGAGCCAAGGAATCTTCGACTTGGTCTTGCTATGGCTGGCATGAACCCATTTGGTCTCCGCTCAACTTCTTACAGTGTGTGGCATGTAGTCCTTGTTAACTATAACATCTCCCTATGGCTTTCTACGAAGAAAGGACACTTGATCCTTAGCTTGCTCGTTCCTGGGCGCTACAAAGTCAAGAATATGGACATCTATCTATGTCCATTAGTTGATGAGCTTAGAGGGGGTCGCCGTGGAAGATATGAGCAAGTGCGATGGCCGCCAATATACGAGCCATTCTCATGTGGACCATGCATGACTTTTCCGGATTCGGGGAGTACTCAGGTAAGTAGGCTTTTGTTCTCGTTGGTGATATCTAACATAGCTCGTTCAAGTTTGTGTTGACTAAATAGGGATGCTGGGATAGGTTTGGTTACCTCATGTTATCATGCATGTCCATTGTGTGGGTGAGACTCTCAAAGATCACAAACCACGAAGAAGTTGGTATATCAAGGGCACGCGACTTTCTTGCTGGAGGGTCATCAACTGATGGAAGGTTTTCTTCGACAACCTCCATCATGAATGAATGCCCAAAGCTGGTACGAGTTGAAAATGGTCCACATGGAATCACATCCAAACAGAATGCAACAATTCTCGATTTTCTATGAGTTGCCGTATTGGACCCACTTATACAAATCAACCACTTGTTGGATCCCATGCATATTTTCAAGAATGTGAACAGCTTACTATAGGACCATATCAAAGGAAATAGAGACATTGCAAGGGTATGAATGGTTTTGAAGGAGGTAGGCAAGATAGAGACACTTTGGCCATAGTCGATTGACCACAGTCGAGCGCTGATGGTCGCTTGCAACTACCTCGCACTCCTTGGGTTCTATCCACTAAAGAAGAGCACATTGTGAAGCAAATTATTAGGTCCTATCCACACCCCGATATATATGATACGTTCCCTCAGATCCACTTTTTCTAAAGATGACCAACTATCAGGGCTAAAATCCCATGATTGGCATAAGATATGTCAGGTTTGTACTGGCCTCAATTGTAAGTGGCCTACGTATTTTGCTATTTAGTGTCTAGTCGGTGTTCATAATGCCTCTTCATTGTAGCAGTTTGTACTACCGATAGCGATTGCAGGATATCTCACTCTAGAAATATGCGAGGCGATTTACAGGTTGTCAAATTTAGTGCAATGGATCTCACAGAAGGAAATCAAGACATCCTCACTCTAGAAATATCCGGGGTGATTTACAGGTTGTCAAATTTAGTACAATGGATTATCTCACAGAAGGATATCAAGACATCCTCTATTAAATCCGCAAGACGGGGAGCAATGGAGACGACCTCTCTCTTTAAGAAGTACCTATCCCACCAGCATGCTCACAATACAAATCCACCTCCTAGTGCATTTTGTAGATGAAGTGGAGATTGCGGGACCCGTCTATATACTGGATGTTCTTCTCGGAGCGCTTCATCAAAACCTTGAAATGCTTCATGTGACAACGAGCTTGGCCAAAAGGTAGCATGGTTGAAGATTGGTTGATGTTGAAGGCATTAGTGCATATTTCACAGTGACTACCAACAATGGATTCAGACAACAGTATGCCTTTCTTGCTAAAGGACGATGATAGACTGATCGAAAATGTGGTGGTTGGAAATGGGGTAGAAAGAAGGATGGATGCTGCAATGGAGGAGAAAGTGAACCATTTTTGTATGTTGCACCATGCATCCATGGAGACGTGGCTCGCTAGGTACGAGCAAGCCAGGAAAGATTGGGAAGAAGCGCAATTGAAAATTTGACACAATACGTGCCACCAACTGATTCGATATCCTGAGGGCATGGAGGAGATGCTGCAGTTAATGTCTATGCGATGGTTACATGGAGCTTTGATCACAGCTTCTCGTCGCAAAGTGGTGGAAGTCTCTACTAAGAAGTGGGAATTCTTAAGGGGATGTAGTTCGAAGGTGACTGCATGTTTTATAAGCTATCGTATATATCTAGATTTTATATGTGACAACTAATCGAACCATTCAATGTGCAATACAAAATATATAGTGTGGCGTGGTCACATGAGCAACATTTTCACATCAAGCGCATTGACAAAATGCACTCCATAACAGATTGTGGTGTCATGGCAAAGTTCGAGCAAGAGAGTCGACGGCAAGCCACGGATCCAAACACCATTATAGATGAGATGGAGTATTTTGGGAACTGTCAAAGTGTTATCTTAGTGGATTATTGTAGCTTCTCCATAATCATATTCGATGTGCAATGGTTCAAAGTGGTATTGGAAGGAGCCGGGGCAACCGTGGTCCATCTGGATTTCTCGAAATAGATTCCGAGAAAAGGCGGACAGATCTACGCGATACGTTTGTCTTGCTGGCCCATCGTGAACATGTGCATGAATTGTTTTTGTAAACTTTTTTATGACACATAATAGTCACAAATGTTGAATCTCTCTTATATGTGATTTTGAACATGTAATTTTCTATCCAAACCTCCGACAACCTCGATAGTTGTATGTTGTGCCTTTAGCTCCTCGAAGTGCAAGAGTGTACAATGAAAGCAATGTTCCTAAGCAGGTGGAGGGGTTGATAGTGCCAAGGGTGGAGGTTGAAGATGGCTTGGAGTGTGTAGAGAAGGTAGATTTAGGTAACGATGATGGAAAGACAAAAGGCCAGAAATTCTTTGAGAATGAAGTGGGCTCATCCTTTTGTGGTGACCTATCTATCGACCTACTCGATTCGTTGATGAATTGCTTATAAGGGTACTCTAGAATATGCATTTTAAGCAACATTATTTTTTAAAGAGTTATATTACCGTGCTTTGCTTGAATCTTTATATTAATTATGCTAACATCATTTTCTATCTATGCATGTTACCTTTGAGGATATTTGGAGAGTAGGATGGGTTGAGGGATGAGCGACAATAAGTTGTAGGAGATATTCACACGTATGTCTCTAGATTAGATGGCCTAATTCAGAGATATAGTAGACCAGTTGTTGTCTTGGACACCATCAGGCCGTTCAGTTAGATCTACTTCAACACGCTCTGATGCTTCAGTTTGTAGTAGACGAGGTCGACACTCCAAACTGACAGAGGGAGTGGTTTTGGGGGGTGCTGTGGAGATGTGGATGATGTAAGCCTGCAATCAACTCGAGATACGGGTGCTACTCCTCGCTCTCATACAAATTCAAGAAAGGGTGGCTCATGTGTGTGTTGTGGAGGCACTGATGCAGTGTCTCCATCTCGTCATTCTGGTGGAGGCATGTCACCTGTAAGATTTGTCACACCTGTGGGAACATCTACTCCCCGTGGGTACACCAAATGTACAAGGGTCTCCTAGTTATGCCAAAGAGTGTTGTCGTAGATGGGAGAGGACACATTTTAGACATATCCCAGAGGGGTATGGATATCTCTGATGACAAGACATGAGCTGTGATCATGAATGATGAGGAGAGAAGGGTGATGTCTCGCATGAGAGAGTTGTGCCAACAAGTTTTTTGGCACAACGTCTTGGACCATTGGAAAAACATACTCGAGGGGAGCAATGACTATATAGTAGTATCCTTGTACGAGAAGTTTCTAGTACCTACCGCGACAGAGAGGTTTTCCATTGGGTGGATGAAGTGCATGCGTGTGTACATGTCATATAGACAATCAGACGCACGCAAGGCACTCAAGAGTGGCGTCTCAAAGCCCAAGTGGCTAGATGCAGATGACTGGCAGAGACTCAAGGAGAAGACTACCGATTCTCCAGGACATTGGTGAGGGCACGATTGGAGGCAGGGGTCATGCATCATCTTGGGAGTGGCGGCCATGTGACTTATCTGGAGGACTTTGTAAGTTTTTCTTTTATTTTTCTCGCTTTCTTATTTACAATATCGCTTCTACCAACAATCGTGTTTCTAACAGTTGTATTCTGTTTTCTTTGCAACACTTCATTACAAACCACGATCCCGCCGGCCTGGAGACTCAATATGTAGAGAGACACGATCTCACAACAGTGATCGATAGAGTGTATGCACGCAACGGCCTAGTAAGTCAATCATCTTTCTTGTCTATAGTTACTATTTTTAAAAAAATACATTATGTATGGTGGATTGATGTGTAGTTGTTCGTTTTGCAGAGTCCGTTCGATGCTCCTTTGTGTTGGGACAAGCTTTTAGATGGCGAGGATCTATAGCTCGCACTTGAATTCATGGAGTGCACTTCCTCTTCTTTTTTGGTCCTGTGATTTATGCAAACATCTTCTAAGTACTATGTTGTTATCATCCTTTGTATCTTGCCATAATTCCATGAGTTTTCAGCAGGGATCTTGTACTTATTCTATGTATTAGTCTCATGGGTTCAAGTACATTTTGCGCTCATCTTGACGACCATTGCACACCTAACATGTAATTCATTTGTAAAATATAAATACAACACATAATGCTATATGTACAGGGTAGCTTGTTGCCCTACCATAAGTTTTTTTTTTTCTTTGTAACCGTCGCTATTGGCATCGCAAATTTACTGCATGCGTCGCTATTGGCGTCACAAACTGTCGCTATATAAGTCAGTATTTGCATCGCAAAATCGACAAAAATTGTGACGTAAATACCGACGCATATAGCAATGGTTTTATGGAGATGCTGATACCAATGTATTTACCGATGACGGAGGCAATTTTTTAAATGAACATTTTCATCACTTTGAATGTCGATATGAGGCCTGTATCTTGTAGTGTAAGGTCCCATTTACAATGTTGACCTTGTTGCTTTTATGGTCATGTTAATTAGATTACAATTTTTGGGCATCCAAATAAAAACCTATAAGGCAAGTGTAAATGTCACAATTATTGTTTTTACTATATCTCAACCAAAAAGAGTGGATTAACTTGCTACATTGTGATGGTCAATACAACTATTTTGACCAAAATGATTAAGGCTCATTCTATCACTTTCTATCACATATAATACATTGTGATCCTGCATGCCCAAATTTTCTCCAATTGTGTTTATATTGCTTTGTGGATAAAACACATCAAAGTTGAATGGATTTGTAACCTTGAGTACAGTATACAAGCCAAAAAGATCACAAAATGTATGAACCAACATTGTTGCAATGTAGTAGATTAGAAACTAAAAAGCTCACCTTTTTGCACAATGTTTAAAAGGTTTGATGCATTGTATCAAAATGAAAAAACAAAAGCTACATTTTTGTTTTATTTTTATCAGTCTTGATGCATTGCATCAACATGAGGAGAAAATATCACAAATTTGTTAGGACTTAGAAAGGCAAGGAGTGAAACGAGAGTCTTTAAACATATTTTCATAGTGATTTGACACACCACATTGGAATGGGAGGAAAAGATTACAAAATTTTAGAGAGTTTGATGCAATGCATTGGATTGTGACATATAGGACTCGTAATTATGGCAGATAGGACACGACACAAATTCTTCTTGCTTATATCCAACAAAATGGGAAGGACATGGTATTCACATGGTAGAAGTCAAAATGGAAAGAAGGGCATAGAAAGCAAAGTGGTTTTGGGGTATAGCTTGTACATCAGGGAAGTTTGGAAAAATAGATTTGGTGAGGGTCATAAAATTAATAACTTGGCATAATCCTTTTCTTTACAAAAGATGTGAACTCTAAAAGATGTTCATATACACATTGAAATGGGAAGGATAGAGCAAAGTAGTTTTGGGTTATAGTTTGTATATGGAAGTTCGGGAAAAAAGATTTGACTAAGGTCATGATATTAATAATCTAATGCAATCCCTTTTTTAGGAAGAGGTGATCAATTGTAAAAGTTGCCTTACGAGATGCATTGGAGATTTGAATTTATGTGCCCATGTATACATCTATGCCCTCAAATGACTTGGGTTAGAACCCTTTTGCCAACCTACTCTAATTTATTTAAGCCATTGTATTTGAAGATATAAGCAACCTAGTCTAATCTATTTAAGCACTTGTATTTGAATATCACTACTGAACAAAGGACATACCAACAAAAATTTTGAATGGGTCAAGGAAAACATTTGCATAATCGCTATGTGTGCAAAAATATGCATCAATATAACCTCCATAAATTTCAACACTCATGTTAATGCAACCAAAACCCGAAACCTACTCTTCTCTGCTCACTCTTTGACACCACTTCAACAAGGTAAGGATACTAACTTCTCTCTTTTTTCCTTGAACTCGTACTTTAATCTTATTTCTTACTTTCTTTGTTAGAGTGTAAGTAGTTTCTTTCTTGCTTGCATTGGTAAATATATTTTGACGTGATTTAAAAAAAAATTAGTGGGGGACACACACACACACACACAAGAGAAAAGGAAGAAGAGAGAGAGAGAGAGAGAGAGAGAGAGAGAGAGAGAGAGAGAGAGAGAGAGAGAGAGAGAGAGAGAGAGAGTATGCTAGGTGTAGGATCAGCATACCCTATGCCAAGGGTTACCATAGTATACATGGCTAAGTATATGTTACACTAAGGCTTAAAGTAGTATATGTGCTATATGGTAGGCATACAATTATTGTATGGTTAGTCTAGACAAAGGGGCTAAGGATATGCTAGGCTAAGGTACACTAATAGTACGCTAACAGACACTTTTGTCAATCTTTTTAGTATTTAGTTTAAGATCATTATAAAGCCACATTTGTATTGCTTAGCATATTCCATGTGCACATACAAGCCCAACTCTCACCATATATCATCATTGGAGCAATTCTCCTTTGTGGAGATACATCTTGTTGGCCAAGTTTTGTAGGGACAGATGAAGAAAGGTCTTGACTTGGAGGGGTACATCCTCCCACTTCATGTACTACATGTACGTCTTCATAAGGGGATTCTACCCCACCGCATTCTCTTCTAGGAGAGCGAGCCTTGCGTGTACCTCTAAGGCAAACACAACATTCATAATATGTAAAATAGGCATTTTGTCTACTCTTTAGAGTCAAATAACTCGAACAATGGGATTTGAATTTGTATATGCAGTATCATGTCTGCATATTCTATCTTGTTGTTAGGCTTTAAGATATTTATCAAGAAAATATATGGTCTATGTATGATAGAATAGTAGACATGGACATATTTTTCCCCTAGATGAGATGCATCAGCATTATGCATGTGTACAATCTTTTGTAGAAGTCAAAATATGCATTAGAAAACATTGCTATTTAGCGATGATGTTTTTCATTGCTTATTCTGATGTATAACATGCTTATTCGGATGGCAGGGCCTGATTTTTCGAAACAAACTCGCATCTTATATTTCATTTGTATAGCCTTCATGTACTGACAGAGTTACTATGGTGCATCAGAAGTGAAGAGCAAGTCCTGCTGCAAACTTATTAGGTAAGGGCATGCTTTTCTAATGGTTGCTGTGCTCTTTCCTCTGTTTTTTTTTGTCTTTTTCCACAATCACTAGGAGCAGGCGGGGACACTAAATGTGGGAATGCTCAGTGTATAAGATGTTACATCCGGAAGCCTAGCCCATGATATGGGCCTAGCTCACAGCACAGGTTCTTCAAGGCATGGTGACAAGCTAGAAAAGTGAAGTATGTTTAGGACCCATAAGTACCCTAACGAGGGAAATGAAGAATTTGAGAATATGTTGTGCAGAGTAAAATCAGTCCGCTTTTGCTGTGGAAAAAAGCAGGGAAATCATTTGGGTCAAGTGTGGGTATCTTGGCAAACTGTTTGGGTGGTGCAGCCTTGTTGGATATAAAGATTCATATGATAGCCTTGCGGCTGGGTCTCTTGCAGTCTTTATGTGTACAACATCATCCTTCGAAAGACATTGCTAGGTCTTTTATTGAGGAGATTGGCATCTCACATGGCACGCTTCTCTGTTTGGCACCCTGTCTGGTGCTCCCTGATTTTAGAAAGGAAGCTAATTCCTTGCAAGCTGGGGTTTTGGCCATGTCCAAGTTGCTTAATTGGTCTGAGAAGCACATGGAGAGGGATAAGAACAATCACATGGTAAGATTGGATTTAAAGACTCTGCAGGATGCTGGCATTTTGGGTTAGTCTTTCCACCATGTTCGTCAGCACTTCTGGATGCCTTGAGGTTATAGGCTAATTTGGTACTTTGACTTTGGAGGACCAACAGAGGTGGGTTTTCCCTTTGCTTGCTTTTCAGCCTATCATCCATGTCATTGGATTGGGCTTCTTTGAAACTGGAGGATATTTTAAAGACGGTTAGCTTATTAGATTTATCATAAAATGATTGAGGATAAAAGATGGGTCACTAAGAAAATAAACAAAGTTTGGTTTATTTGTGACAATATAGAGCTAAGTGGTATGATTGGTTGCTTCAATTGTGGAAGTCCAAGCTTTCCTATTAGGGGAAAGTTGTCATATGGGGGCTTCTTATTGGTGGTCTTCCCACTAAGGATGTGCTATGTGGTTGCAAGATTCTCATGGTAGATGTATCTTTTCTATTACATGTGATGAAACCCTTGCTAATCTATTTATCTCTTGCCTGGTTTTGCGAGACAGATTTGGAAGTTTATTTTTGGAGTATGGACCTCTATGACATGTTAGCAGCGGCCACCCATTCTTGGTTTTGGGCAATATGCTGTCCATAGCCACGTTATAGTCCCATCATCCTTGTCTCATTCATTTTATGCGATGGACTGATTACTGCGCCCCAAGGAACAGGAAATAATGATGGGTAGTTCACTACCTTCGTAAAACATACAAGATAATCCCACACACTACTAGGACAACTGTCTAGGGATTCCTAGGAGTGTGTGTATAGCAATCATATGCAAAATATGCGGAGAGAAGTAGTATGATGTGTGAGCAAGCAAGATAAGCAAAGCCAACATGCAAGCATAGGGAAAAATTGCCTTGGGAGATTGCCATATGCAATGCCACGAGTATGGTGGATCAAGAGTTGACCACTCCAAGGGTGACTGGAAAGGGATAAATGTATACAGATGCATGTTTACATGAATAGAATGCCAAATCATAGGGTAATATAGAGGAAAATGCAAGTTCTTATACTTATGCAGAATGAGATATAACAATGCGACTTGGATAGTGCCTTCGCAGGGGAATTGTTTACTTGCCCAAGCGTCCTTTTACAACATGTCATCCTGATAGTGCAGATAAAGTTATAAATGTCCATAATGTATAATACAAAGTAAATAAATGTTCAAGAGTGAAAAACTATAAGCATAATCACTATCACTATCAAGAGAAGAAAACCGGTACCTCTCAAACTGGAAAGAAAAGTTAGAGGGAAGCAACCTCTCCCCATCAATTTGAAGAAGTAGAGAAGGGTGTAACTAAGCTGATCCGTGGTAGAACGTACTATAGAAATGGCTTGTTGACCGCCTCGGTCAAAGTATTTGCAAAATTGTCATTAGAAGGCACAAACTCTAGACAAATAGTGCATAGCTCAACTGGCTCTCTAGTAAAGTGAAAGTGAATCACCTAGTGTCATGTCCAATGTGTGATAATCGGATTTTTTGTAAGGGCAATGGTACTTTGATTGTCATAGTAGACAACTGTAGGAGCCTCACAAGGAAACTGAAGTACGGCCACAAGTTTCTCGGATAGATGGCATGAGCGGTACCATTGAAGAGAGCTGGATATTGTGCCTTGGTCATGGAAGCCGCCATTGTCTCCTGCTTATGGCTAGCCTAAGAGATGGGTGCCTTGCCTAAGGTGTAGAGATAGCTGCCATGGGAACGTTGGGTGTCAAGATCTCTCGCCTGTCAACATCGGTGTATCCCTACAAGCATAAATCATGACCATAATTTAGTCTATAATTATAGTTACAGCTTAAATATGTTAATACACAAAGAGAAGCAATCCAGACATTATAGGTTTATTAAAATACCGACTAAGCAAATTGATTGAGTATGCAAGAGCTGGCCTAGTATGTATCAACCGAAGTAGTTTTTCTACAACAGAGTGATAGGTGTGAGCATCAAAAGAATGACCCAAGGTATCTTTATGTAGATGGATAGTGGGATCAATAGATGTGGCCATAGAGCGTGTTTGATCATTATAATGCTATTCCACCAACTGTAAGGTTTCTTCACACTCAATGCCATGCTTTTGTGTGAAACCTTGTATTGCAAGGTGAGCCTTGTATTTATTTAAAGTACTGACAGTATTTAGCTTGGTTCTAAAAATCCACTTCGTCCTGATGACTTTAGCTTGTGACGAGAGCGATCTACCAAGGTCCAAGTCCCATTTTGGTTGATACTATCGAGTTCATTCTCCATGGCCTCATGCCACAAAACGTCCTGGAGAGCCTTTTGTCAACTATCTGACTCAGAATGTGCAATATAATCAGTTGTAAACAACGATACATATGAAGCTTGAGGGGCCAATCGACTAGACCTTCTAGGACTCTCCGGAGTGGATTTGGTGGAAGGATCCTTGAATCCCACATGGTCTATTGGTAGTAGTGAGGTAATGGGTCTCGTGGAGGGGGGTTGGGAGTTGAAGTGTTAGTAGGAAGGTTAGGAGCAGATAGTAGACTCGGCTCAAAAGGCACAATCTCATATGAGGTGAGGAGAGGTGAGGACACAAAGTCTGGTATTGAAGACTTCACGATGTCCCTCTAACAGAGGCAACATCCCTCCTAACAATCACCTTGTTGGTTCAAGGATCAAACAAATGGTAGGCATTTGCTTTGGAAGAACAATCCACAAAGATCAAGAGATCAGGTCGAGGGGTGAGCTTTACTATCTTGTCATCTAGAGTGTGGATATAAGCACAACTACGGAAGACTTTGAAGTGAGAAACAATAGGTTGAGAGTCAAAAAATGGCTTGTACAGAGTCTTTTTAGGAACTGCCACTGTTGGACATTGGTTAAGGATGTACATTGAAGTGTTAATAATCTCAATCCAAAGACGCTGAGGAAACTCTATTGTGAGCAGCAAAGAGCATGTCATATTCATGACTGGCTAGTTTCTACCTCTATGACTCCATTTTGTGCAAGGGAGTTGATAGAGGTGAGCTAATGTGCAATGCCTTACACTTGTAGAAACTCAAAGAACTTGTGGGAGGTAAACAGGCTACCAGAATCACTTCTCATAGTATCCACATGATGACCGGTTTGGTTATAAATGAGCAATATCCAAGCACTGAAATAAGTGAAGGCATTTGACTTGTGCTTGAGGAAGCACGTACCTAGAGAAATCATCCACTATAGAAAAGAAGTACAGTGTGCTATTCAAGGTGGTAGTGGATGTGGGATCACAAAGATCTTCATGAATGAGTCTAAGGGGACCCTCAATATGTGTGGTAGAATATTGAGCGAAGGACGTACGAGGCTACTTACCTAGTTGATATGATTTACACATCTCTTGAGATAGTTTTAGGCATGGAAGGCTCTTGACCATTTCTTGACGCAACAACTCATAAAGAGAGTTGTAGCCAAGATGTCCTAAGCGAAAATACCAAAGACGCTCATAGTCCATGGGCTCCTGTGTAGTGGCCAAGGCTTAGAAATGATGGAACTCCGAGTCATTGGTAGTCAGATCTGTAAGAGAATGGATCATGTGGTAAAGGCCATTAGGTTATGCCTTGCCTCGAGCAATCACTAAATCAATTTGGGAGTCTAGGACCTTGACTTTGGTCGTTGTGAAGAAAGTTGCTTGCCCCAACTGGCAAAGTTGCTGAACAGACAACAAGACAACAAGTTTACCCCAAGGTGGGAACATGATAGACATCATTCAACGAAGCCAGATTCGGACCTTGGTCAATGGCGAAATTGATGCGACCCTGGTTCTAAAGCTTGACCAAGGAGGTATTTCCAATGTGGACTCGCTTGATTGCAGGGGCTTAGGAAATGAAAATGTCCTCCATAGGAGTCATGTGATGAGTGGCTCGATTGCCCACAAGCCAAATAGATGTTGATGTGCTTTGTTGTGACGAGTGGGCCTTTGTAGTCACTCGTTGAGAGGCAACTTGTAGATGTGAATGAGACTCATATCTGATGTCTCTATGGAGACAATGTGGACCTCTGTAGACCAGTCAGATCAACCCTTTGGAGTTGAGTAGTTTGTTGACTATGATGGCTAACCAGTGGTAGTGTGGGTCTGGCCTTGCCATTCCCCCTGTTGGGGGTTGCTACCACTCTGCTTTCTTTGCTAGGGGTTATTCGATTGGGGTGCGGGGGTCTAATTCTTGGATTTTGGCTGCATGCCTCTTGCCTTAGATCGACACTTGTCGTCATAATGGCCAGCCTTTTGACAATGTTGACAATCCCTGTTCTTCTTAGGTACATCCGGCCATCTAGGTTTGAGAGTTGATTGTGTGGTTCCTTGGGATTCACTAGTCTTGTTTTGATTTTGATTTTGATTTTAATTTTGTTTACCCTTGCCTTGTTGCCCCTTGTGAGAAGATGCAACGAGAGCCCCCTCTATCAAGGACGTATTATGAAATTGATTGAACAATCGTGCATAATGCAACAATTGATACTCAAACTCATAAAATGTGGATATTTGAGGTTGTGAAATCACTTGCTTCACAAAATGGAAATATTTTCTTGGTAGCTTATTAAAGAACAAAGTAACCTAATTGTTAAAGGACTAAGGAGCCTCAGTAGTTGAGAACTCAGCGAGAAGACGTCAATACTCAGCCAACTTGACTTTCAAGTTATCCTTGTTTGTGATTTTAAACTTTTGGAGCTCATGATCCAAATTGATGTGAAGGTTTCTATCTTGAGCCGCATAGCAATCAGTCAAGTGTGCCTAACGCTTGGATGCTAAGTCGAAATGTTGAAGCTGAGAGTGAAACTCAGGCAATCAGCCTTGCATAAGCTTAACAATAGTGGAGGCGTTACAAGCCTTCCATGAGCGGATGACCTCGTTTGGACAAGTACGGGTTTAGGTTGGGGTTCTAACCCTTGCACTATTGGTGGTGGTGGATAAGGAGGGGTAATGATGGATAGGCAAAAAAAGGCTGTTGATGTCTAATGAGTGGCGATTGATCCGGAGGTATCAAAATTGACATAGGTCCATATGGTATTAAAGGTGGAGGTGGAGACATTGGGATATGATAGGCCTGTCCAAATGTCGGTTGGGACACAACATAATGACCGGATAGTCAACTAGGTAATGCCATAGAGGCATAGTGCAGCACCAAACGATCCACACTCGAGTATGTCTTGGATGCTCTCCTAGAGGAATAACTCGAAAGTGTGTGTGTGGGAGGTCGAGTCTTCGTCACAGGTACACCACTCGAAAACGGGTACATAGAGGTCCTAAAGGGTGTGTCTAAGTGTGCAGAACCTCACGATGTGGTGTGTGGTGGTAGCTGTGGTGCACTTAATGGAAGTAGAAAGAAAAATGTAGCAGAAGATGAGGGAGGAATGGGTGAAAGTCCATATGGATTAGTGATAGATATTGTTGTAGAAACATGGTTGGTTTCTTTCGTCCATTAAATACATTGGATGAAGATGCACCTACTCCAGATTGACCATGAGAAACAAAATTGTTTGAAGGAAAAGGAAGGGAAGGAATACTTACAAGTTCTTCTTTCAGCTTTTCACCTAGTTTTGAGTTCATAAAGAAATACATGTCTTTCTCATTACTTAGAAACTAAAGGCTATTTTGAAGAGTCCCTACTTGATGAGCATCCCCTGATGCAATAGAAAATACAGATTTAGTTGACGCGACAGGGTTCGTACGTGGCATTGGAGAAAAGTACTGTGGAAGTGGAGTGTAATCTGAGCCAAGTTACACTTGTGTATGGCTAGTCCGCGGTGGAGATTCCGAAGGTCCTTGCAAGATCATCAGTTCTATGCAGCAAATCTAAAGGAGATGACTCAAGCTTACCTTCAACCTCTTGTTGACCTCTATGCATAAGGATGAGATCCTACTTAGTGGTAGAAATTTAATATGGTCTGTGGACTTCATGGTAGTCTGATGGCTCTCGGTCCATGTTAGATTGGATAGTAGCAAGTTGGGAGGTCTACTCCTGATCGTTTCCGTCCATGTTTGGCGTGGAGATTGAAGCAGTGAAGTAAATGTGTCTAAGTTATCTGACCCTTCTATTGTTCGTGGTTCTACAAATAAGCTTTTTTATCAAAGGCCAAGGTTTCTTAGAGTATATCTAGCTCTGATACCATGTGAAGAAATGTTCCAAACACAGAAAACACAAAACCAAGTGTATGACAAAGCACAAACTAATAACAAAGAACAGAGTTAGGATTAGGGTAACTCAAAGACAGTGAACACAATGAATAATGAAGTGAATGACTATTGAGTATACAATGCTTATGCAACAAACACACTGTGCAATGAATATTGAACCTCAAACTCTCGTATCTTTGGGACCAAGGCAGAGGTTATGAGTTGAAGAGTGTCGTATTCCAAAATAGATTCCAAAATGTAGCAAGGCAGCCTCTGTGTGTTGAATAGGAGCAAATGCAACGAGAGACTGGATCTGATGCAAACAGGTAGTGAGGAGAGAGAAAGACTAAAAACGTAGGTACCTGAGGAGAGAAAAATTGAGCGATAGTTGGAGACTATAGGTGACTGTGCAGTGAATACCCTTAAAAAATTACTTGTCTGTCTCAATTGGATTAATTTCTCTACTTCTAACTTAGTCTTATATACACAAGACTTGTATCCCTTGCTACACAAAGATATTTACAGAAAGTTTGGGGCACCAAAATCAAGGTTTGGCATGTGGGACACAATCACCCTCTAGGATCACATTTTTTTGTAAAACAATAAAGTTTCTCCATTAATGAAGTATGTTTTGGGGTTGTTTAAATCATGTTAATGTATTTTTGGCTCAATAACATGCAGAGTTCGGTCTTGCCTGGGTTGGAGACTTGGGATGCACGCTATTCCATTCATGGTTTCATCATTCTATTAGTTTTGCTCTTCTACGAGCATGGAGACTTTTCCTCCCTAGGTGGATTGTGCAACATCTCTCTTGATGCTATCATGGTTTCATCATCCTATTAGTTTTGCTCTTCTACCAGCATGGAGGCTTTCCCTCCCTAGGTGGATAGTGCAACATCGCTCTTGATGCTATCATGGCGGTGACTTCTATCTTGTTTTTCCAGTTGGGATGCTTCCTCACATCATGATTCTCGGCACCACATGAAGACCGACATCTGGCTCCTCTTCCTCCTTTGGCACCGACATCCACGGTTGATAGTGGGTTGCTACCCTTCTTAGTATTCTCTAGGTTTCGACACTTGTGTTTAACATCGGTCTTTCCCCTCTTGTTGTATCTTCTCCTTTGCATTGCGTGATTTTATTATGTTTGTAAAGGGCCCTTGGACAAATGAACAATTTCCCCACAAGAGACATTGTCCAAGTGGCACCTATTGCACGAGCATTCTCAGCATGTAGCATTACTATGCATCTCATTGTGTAGAGCACCCTTGAGCGGATCCCGAGCTGTCTTCATTGAAAAATCTTACACCACACCACCACTCCTTCATCACTCCTTCCCTCGTCATCGATACCCTTGAGTGGATGGGTAGCTTGTTTGTATTGTGATGGGTTGGACCTAACCATCCCTTCTCATTCTTCTATATTGCACAGTTAGTTAATCGAGCGCCAATCATCTCTCCAAACACATTTATATTTATTTATTAAAAAAAAACTACACAGTTCATTATGGTTCCATTCGCCTTTGCAGGACTTGGTAGGCCCACTAGGTAGCTGATAAGCATCCTTTGTTAGATGTTGTGTCCTCTCTGGGGTGACTACTTGGAATCCCTTGGTAAGATATCCATTGCCTTTGTAGTCTTGGTAGGCCATTCGGGAGCCATCATGCACCCTTTGTCCAATGCCTTGACTGCTTTGCGGTGGGACGCCTTGTGTAAAACATGGGTTGGCCTTCCTTTCTAGCTCTGTTTTGGGCGTGAGAGGGGGTGTTGAGCTAAGAAAGGCATTCTAATGAAAAATGCAAAATCAGTACGCGGTTTAAGAGAGTTTCTGTGAAACCCTAATTTGGGAGGATCCATCCGCATCTATAAATAGACAGGCCGCCCCTATTTAGTCTTCATCCCTTCTATGCATGTTTTTCTTTTTCATGTGAACATCTTCGCCATCAGCCTGCCTCCACATGGCTGTCCAACCTTTGTGGTTGTTGTTACCACTCCATCTGCTGCTCCAACCCTTGGCGACTGCCCTTCCAGCTACTGCCGCTTGGTGCTTATTTCGTAGTTTCAGCCATTGCCGGCATCCTTTGTATCTCCACTACTGTTGCTAGGCATCCTACTGCTTCCGGTGATCTGTGTTTTGGTCTTTGCACCCTTCAACACACTCCGATTGGTGATTACAGCACTTGGGATCCATCTTCAGTGGACGTCACACTTCGACACTTCATTATTCTGCCCTAGCATTTTGTACATTCTTACATTCACTCATTGCATTGATTCATTCACTTCAGAGTTCTCCTTCTCTCTCTGTTTGTGTTTGTGTTTTTGCGCACGTCACTGTTTGTTTCTTTGTGTTTATGTCGTGGTCATACACTTTGTGTCTCCCCACTGCAAACCGTAGCTGTTTCTTCAGGGGGGGTCAATGCTCTTCCAACAAGTGTTACTGGGGAGAGTTTCCATCTTTCACATGACACAGAGGCATGATACATGTGGGTTTGGGTGGAGCTATCACTAGGATGATACACAAACATTGCACTATGCTACTTCCACCTGAAGGGGTCTAGATTCATTGGGGGAGGGGGGGACTAGGAGATGGATGAGAATAGGAGATAGTAGAGGAGAGGATGTCACAGTCACCATCACCCGGACCCAAGATTGTTAGTGCAAGATGTATTATTTTGAGAGGTCAGAGCTACTTCACCCACTGGACCTAGTAGAGATTGGGATGAGGAGGATGATGGAGGATCGGGGCTTGGACAATATGGGGTATGGATGACATTTGGTTGGTGGAAGCATGACACCACCTTGTTATCTATAATAGGTGGAGAAGTGGCCTTCATTAAGAGCATTGGCGTGCTTCCAGCCCTCGGGATCCAGCACGATGGACTGCATATCTGATAGGAGCAGACCACCTACCTTACCACATCAAGGTACACTTCTATGTTCACATGGCATTAGAGATCTCAAACATCTATACTTAATTTACAAGAACATAGCAAAGGGGTGATTTGACTCGTAGGGTAATGTGTGTTTAGATAGCAAACTTCTTTTGTAGCTTCAAGTTGACATCCTCAACTAAAAGTTCTTCAAGGGTGGAAATGAGACATTCTAGTCTAGGCTAGAAGTTATCAGCCTGTGGGTATGCTATGAGATTTAGACACCTTAAATTGTTGGCGTGTCATGTGTTTTGATAGATCTCACTCAGTTTTTGAGTTTGCTTTTGGCTTGGTGATTAGGACTCCCCACAGTGAATCCTTCTTGTACTTCAGCCTGTATGCAGTTCTGCACACTCCTGCACTCTGTGCTTACAAATTATACCTGTTTTCCAGTCCAGGAGAGGTCCTCAAATTAGCCACTATCAGTCTGTGAATCATGATTATCGATCTTTTGGAAATGGCTGTGTCTAATTGCCTGCCCTGGCCCTGAAATGCAAGGGTCCAAACAATGATCTATTGATTGGTAAAAAGTGGGTCGACCAGCCTCTAGTCAAGCTGCAATGTGGCAAGTTGTTTGACTGCCATCTCATCACTCACCGTGTCACCAAGTGTGCAATGCCTGCTGGTGCTTGACATTCCTGTGCGGATGGCACCTCACATATCACAAAAAGTGGTAGAATTGTTGGTGGCCAGGTCAAAAGATGGGCATGCCTAAAATTGAGGTGGACAATTCATTATATATAAAAACTTATTTTTGCCTTTGAATGCTGCAATTAGTTTTCTGCTTCAATTTTGCCCTATTTAGGAGAGTGCAGGAAATTTAAAATTCTTCTTCATCCATATATCTGGCACGTGAAAGCATGTCAGCAACTGGATTATCTCTACCTGCAATATGTTTCAAATCAGGATTTAAGGATTTAATATAGGCTATCCATCTTAGCATGGCTATGTCAGGAGTGGAACAGTTGGCGATCATGCCCAAGAGTGGAAGGCAATCTGTCTCAACTATAACATGTGCGCCCATGAAGTACTCCCTGTCACATTTTAATGCAGTTACTATTCCCCAAAGCTCTCTTTTAATTTGAGCATACCTTATGCTTACTAACCTAAGAGGATCAATAATGCAACCCTTTCCAAGTTACAATTTTTGTCCGTGTTGAATGCCACCAACCATTTTCCCCAGATATGTTGATGACATGACAGAAGATGGCTCCTTGTGCTGCTAGATAAATGGGCCGGGAAAGAAAGCAAACCATGCAGTATAATACTTGGTTCTACTGGAGAACTGCATCAAAATTGAATTGTTTTCTGATTCACTGATTAGGTTCTGTATCTTGACTGCTTCCAAGAACTAGTCTTTGTGTTATGACTTTTTGACTCCTGAAAGTAGTTGACTGTTCTTGGTGGCTTACAAATTCATGCATCTTTTCTTTACAGATTTCACTGCAAGGCATGCTCATAGATTTCACTGCAATGCTTATGAATGCACTACAACATGCACTGAAACTGCAAAAGATGTGCTGCTGTGTAAATATGTAAGATGTTGTGCTGCTTTGTCAATATTGCAATGTAAGTGTTTCTATATATATATATATACATATGTATATATATATACATATGTATATATATATATATGTGTGTGTGTGTGTGTGTGTGTATATATGTATACATATGTATATATATAATATATGTATACATATGTATATATACATATATGTATACATATGTATATATATACATATGTATAGAATGCTGCTCTAATCAAATACTAGTTTAAATTTTAATATACTCCTTGTCATATCTGGCAGCAAAGATGGCCAGCCTATGTAGTAGGCATCAACTCTCTGTCATTAAAAGGGCTTCTATTTCTATATACACAAGGTCTACACTCTTGAGAAGGCATTGCCCAGCAACATCAATGGAAGAAAAACTAAGAAATTGTTTTGACACGTCAGCTTCCAAGACAAATGTTTGTAAGGTGCTTTATTCTTACCCTTTCTGAGGTTTCCAAGCTGGTTTGCTGCTTTTTAACCTTGAGCACAATCAAGTGAGTTATATAGACAACCTTATTCACACTAGGCCTTTACACACACATAAAATGAGTTCACCTAACCGGGAGATTATGGGCCAATCGTATGGTCAATTGCAAGATCAGCAATCCCAAAAAAGAGCACGAGTAAGAGTGCTTGACCCAAAAAACCAAGGAGGAGAAGTTTCCAGGAAAACACAGTGCCAAGTATAAGTGTTCTAGGAAAGTTCATATATGACCACAAGCCCACATAGCATGCTGCATGATCTCTGTTTTTAAATTTCACTGAGGATAATTTGAAGAATCAGGTGTATTATTTCAAATTGGAGAAATCTTGCAGGACATGCACAGGGGCCATAAAAATACTTTATACTTGAAAGGTAGCTTGTGGTCAAGTTAGAGCAGAGAAATTTGCACCATTGCCTTTCTTTTATAAGACACAACAACTTTTAAAGCATATGCACAACCTATTTTCTTTAACACCCAGATAACATTCAGATGCCATGTGCTTAACTGTGTGCCGGGGCGAGTTGTCCTGTGTGTGTGGCTTACCTTGAATGTGTTACATGTCTATAAATGAGTATTCTTTTACATGCTTTCCATCTTTGCTTGAATAGAGTTCATCGATTCGTACGCACGAGTACTCTTTTATATCCTCTCACATGTATCTATATCAGTGCTCTAAAATATTTAGTTATCCTGGTAGAGTGTTTACAATTCACCCCCTCATTGTTTTTGAGTCTATCTCCATATACTTCTTTTTTGGGTAAAGTCATGCTATTGTATATTATAGATAGCTATCTTCTTGTTTTTCCAAGAAAATGATTTTCTATTAATAAGACCTCGGCAAAAAGCTTGAGTTAAAATACTAAGTACAAAGAACTTTATAAGAGTAATTGAGTACATCACAAACACAATGGTTGTTTGAACAACCGATCTGGTGGGCTGTAATGCCAAACTATATGAGGGGTGGTATGAGTCCCATGTCCACAGGAAAGCCTCTCTTCTCTTCCTCATCCTCTTAGAGTGGCCTTGCATCCTTTCCCATCTCCCTCGGAGAGTGTGAAGGTCTCTATCTAGATTCTTGATAGAGTCTCCATTGTGGAGACATTATGAGGGTCAATAACATGACTGCATCTTGTAGTCCCAATATACTAGGCTATGATTCTAGCAATCAAATCCCATTTACAGCAGTATCTTTGGATCCATTGCTCTTGTGAATAATTTGGGGTGGGGATCTTGCTCATATGCAGTCCAATGATGAGAAAAGAAGATCCCCCCTAAACATCCTCATAGTGACATGTTGGGCATCTATCTTTGACCCATGCTACAACCCCGTAGGTTGCCACCATGGTCTCTGCTGTGCTGTGAGATATCATCCTGAGGGTGCTCCTCCATACCTCATGGACTCTAGGGAAGTCCCATAGGCAATGTCTTTGTGTCTCCTCTGGCTCACTGCATCTCACAGATGCTAGTGGGTCTCTACTGTATACAAGCCGTGCACCAATTGCTAGGCTCTTGTGAGCTGCAAGCCATAGGAAGAGAGATCTTCCTAGGCCTAAAGCTATCATGTATCCTTCTCCAAAAATTATATAGAAACCCATTTGAGATTCCCTCTCTGTGTCAATGGGGGGTGCCTGTTGGTCGTGCTTTGATTTTGCTCACCTATATTCTTTTCCTAAGCCTAGTAGTGTTGAAACAAGCCTTCTTTCTCAGATAGGGTGGTAAATAACCTGATTTAACACTAATTACAACAAGCATAAAATTCACATAAATTGAAACTGTACACTTGACCACTTTAATCTTGGACAATGGACAGCCTGTTGGCTCCAAAACTGGCGTTCCTTGTAGTATTTCTTTAACTTTTATTGCAAATAGATGGAGTACAACTGAGATCCTTTGATCTCCTCTACTAATCCAAGTGCCTCTTGCTGTCAAAACTTACTAGCAAGTCTCCAAACCAATTTACCCCTTGGTTTGCTTGGAGACTGGCCTTTACCTTACTCCTTAAAAGACAAATTCAGCCCCGAATTTGATATTGGTTGATTGGCCTCTTGAATCTCTTTGAAATTTTATAATTTCAGCTCATGGAATTCAAGTCCTAGGCCCTCAATATTGAACATATAAGGTGGCTGTCAAAATCCTAATTTGTGTTGTAAATTAAGGTTTAGAGCAAAGATTGAAATCTCTTCCTTTGATGGCTCAAACTATTGGAAAATGCTGAGATAACTCGAGAGATGGCTAAGGGATGAGAGAAAATGCTTTAGAAAGAGAAATTTTAGAGTTTCATTGCGAGAAACATTGGAAAACTGCTGTTGCCCTACTCTAACAGTCATGGAAGTTGTCACCTACAACTTAGGACCGTCAGAAAGATTGCTGCCCCCTCCTATATACTATCATCTGTACCAAGAGGACCTTGGGTTGCTGTTATTTGCTCTTGGAGGGCTCCAAAATGCTATCACATGCTGTAAGATTTATCCCTAGTGGCTGTAAATCACATTAGTAGCCTCTCCTTGCTCTTTAACAAGCTTCTCTTACAAAATGGTTGGAATGGACTTTCTCTAGCCCCTAAAAACGTTTTTTTCACTTGCATGGGTAAGTTTTGCCAAGTGGCAGCCTTCTAATTCCATTTTTCAGCACTATCGAGCTTATTAAATCAAATTTTAAAATATTAATTTAAAAATTAGTTTAATAATTATTTAGTGCTTAAAGAATTAATTTCATCACTCAATAATTAAAGTGGTTCGGCCAATTTGTCTTCCAAGTATCCTTGAGTAATTATTGACTCTTAGACTAGTGTTAATTAATTAATTTTATTAATGCCTAGTCTCTAATGTCACCATTGACATTAAGCGCCAATAAATTGGTCTAGGTCCAAATCTGACACCGCGTACCACCTAGTAGGCTAGTACTTGTTAGGCATAACTTATTACAACTTTTTCCTTTGGCACTAACTGATATCTCGTCATCCTAGGTTCCACACTATGAAATAATTGACTTGCACCTCACATGTGCAAGTCACATTAGCACATTTGATTAACTTTTAATCAAATGCTAAGCATAACAATAAAATTTCACATTCTTGTGACAAGTGTAGTCAAAGGAGGCCATATCGTAGGGTCTATCAAGGAATATATATCTCCACATCTACTCTCTTTGATTCTATTGTATTCTCTAAAGAGGTCTCCTTTGATAAGCCCAATATCTTTATTGATTTAACAAATAGGTAGTTGGGTATGGGTCAATGTGACATTTCCTTTGGAAATGTGCCACTACTTTGATCTTGAAGATCTCATGAAACCAGCCTTTCTCATTGGATAGGGTGGTAAAACTTGATCAAGCATTTAATTACAACTATTAATAATTGAGTACAAACTGAAATGCACACATTATCTTTGCAATCTTGGATAATAGACACTTGGTTGGCCCCAAAACTGGCGCCCATTTCGGTATTCTTTAACTTTGATTGCTAATGGATAGTGTACAAGTTGAGATTCCACAATCTCCTTTGTTGATCCAAAAGCCTCTTGTTATACATACAATTAGCAGGCAATTTGGGCCAATTGTCCTTGATTTTCACCTAGGATTTGCATAAATGGAACTAACAATTGGCCAAATGTTACCTCAATTTACAATGGATGGGCTGGTATCTGAAATCCTTGTCAATTCTAGGAATTTCAGGTGCTGATTCCAATCTATGATGCCTTCTCTTCTTGGGACGGCTCTCAAGGTGGCTGTCAGACCTTGATTTCTACAGAAATTTAGGGTTTAAAGTAGAAATCTGCTGGGTTTGACCCACATTTACACTCACAGAGGAGTGTCAGTGATCCGTGGTAAGACACTGGGGCACTTTTTAGTCTCCTTATGAGAGGTTTTTTCCCCCTAGTTATATTCTCTTTTATTTTATATACTTATGTTACAAAATTTGGGCACTTATCGTGTTTTACACCTTTCGGGTGTGAACACACATTAACAACCCTAAGGTTTAAGGGTTGTACTTTGTACTTGTATTACACTCTTTGGTAATTGCATTGGGAGTCGTGTTGTCTTCACTCTCTCACTCTCTTCACTGTCAATTGTGTACTCTCAGTTGAGCTCTGATCTGTCCCATCTCGCATTCGGTATCAAAGCTAGGATTTAGCTCAGCTTCAGCTCCTCCTAGCCAGGTGCAGCTTAGATTCAGCTCAGGTTCAGTTTATCCTCTCTCCCTGTCCAGTTCTGCACCAGGCAACACCTCCCCATTTTTAAGATCAGCTCAGCTGCCCTTTGGCCAGCTGTCGCTTCCTCCAGCCCCGGTTGCAGGCTTCTCCAGCCCACCTGCTACTCCATCCGTGCCACCAGCAACAGGGCCAGTGCCACCAGCAGCAACACTAGCAGTCAGCGCGCTGCCTACAGTGCCTCCCTTGCCCTGGCCGCTTGCGCCAGTGCTGTTGACAACTGCTCCAGCCCACCTGTGCCACTAATGCCCTGGTTCTGTGTTGCCTGTAGCGCAGTCCCCTGTGTCCTCTGCTCTAGCTCATTTGCCTCTTGAGCGCTGCCTGGTTCCCCCACCACCTAATTGCCATTGCCACCAGCATCCTTGGCTCATATAGAAGGTAAGAGAGACGTTAAAAAAAATAAATTCAAAACTTTGAATTTCAGAGAGGGGCTTCTTGCCTGGGCAGTCTCGTGCCTCAGACTCAGTTTTGGCAGTGATTTCTTGGGCAGCGAGCCAAGAAATTTGGGGCTTTTTTGGTTTAGCGCAGGCATTGGCACATGTACTTCAGGTTGAGTCTGAAATAGACTGAAATTGTGCATTTTGGACAGCAAAATGTTGGGGCTTTTGCATTGATTGTATTGTTGAACACTGTTTGTGCATTGGACAATGTTGACAGAGTATGACACAGATTTGTCAATTACAGCCTGGTGCATGTTGTAATTTCTGGAAATTTTCAGATTTCCAGGTTGTTCCAGCTTTAGCTCTTGCTCTTGTGCTCTTTGAAATAGTGACATTTGCTATGGCCAATCAGGGACAGAGTGATGTATTCATATATCTATCCAAGGTGGATAGATTGGATGGCAATAACTGTTCTCTATGGTCTTTCATGATGAAGAATGTGTTGATTGTGAAAAATCTTTGGGATTATGTTAGTGGTAAGGAAGTCCGTCTTGGAGTTGTGGCTCTTGCAACACCTGCTACAGGAGGACGTGGTCAAAGGCCCACTCTAGCTCAGCCATTTCTCCAAAGATCAGTAGCACAAAAGGCTTGGGACACACGCGATGTTGAAGCATTGTCATTGATTGCATTGGCAGTTCAGTGGTCTATAATTCTGCACATACGGTTTGCAGCTTCTTCACATAAAGCATGGCTTACACTTGAGCAGATGTTTGCTGGAAAAAATGAGACACACATCTCTTTCTTGAAGAAAGAGCTTGAGAATGTGAAGATGGATGAAGGTGATTCCATGCAGGATCATCTTAATAAAATTCAGGACTTGTGTGAGCAGCTAATGAATGTAGATGAGTATTATTTGGATGCACAGTTGATCTCTACTACTTTGAATTCTTTGCCACTCTCTTATTTGACATTTCATATAGCCCTAAATCTCACCATGAGAATTTCTTCGCAGCAGCTTACTTTTCTTTAGTTGGTTAGTTTGCTCCTAGAAGGAGAGCAAACAAGAAAGAACAGTGGGGTGGATGTAATAGCCTCTGAACAGACTTTTATAGCGAGGTAGAAGGGCAAGGATAGCCAGTCTAAAAATGCTCCGCAGAGTTCTGGAAGTTCATGTACTTCACAGAGTAGCAAGAAATAGGGGGGGACACGCAAGCCAAGAAGAGCAAGCGCCACTATTGTAAGAAGCCAGGTCACTACATCACAGAATGTAAGAAGTGCATTGCCAAAGAGAAGAAGAAAGAGTCAGGGACATTTATTTCTGATGCACCTTCTATTGCCACAGAGTCCGTGTCTTTTGTAGTAGACCGTGACTGTTGTTTTTATACTTGCAGTTATGACTCTTCCTGGGCTAATAGAGCATTTAGCTCTATTGAGTATGCTAGCAATGGTTCTTTGACAGTGGTGCTTCTAAGCATATTACATCCCGCAGGGATTTATTTTTCTCTGTTATTACAGCTCCTGTTGGCAAGTTTGTGTAGTGTGCCAACAATGCATCTTACCTTGTTAGAGGTGTTGGGGAGATTGTCTTGATAGCCATTGATGGTTGTACTCTCCGTTTACAAGATGCATTTATATGTGCGAGGCATAAAGAAGAATTTGTTGTCCATTTCTTCTTTGGCAAAGTGTGGTATGCAGGTCACATTTGATGATGAAAAATGTATGGTCAGGGATAAAGGATTCTTGACTTTGGTTTTGATTGGCACATTATGTCATGGACTCTATGAGTTAGATGCCTACTCGATTGATCAATCAGTCTATTTGGCATCTACTTTTACTCTTGCTATGTCACAGGTAGAGTTATGGCATGCTCGCATGGGGTATGTCAATTATGGCAGTTTGATGCTTATGCAGCATACTCAGATGCTAGATGGCTTACCTCTCTTTGGAGAGACCTTCTGAGCATATTTGTGAAGGATGCGTTTTGGGAAAAATGCATCGATTCTCGTTTCCTCGTGACGTTGCTTTTAAGGCAGCTTGTCAAATTATAGATTGTGCATGCGGATGTATGTGGACCTATGCAGACCAAGTCATTGGGTGGCTGTTATTATTTCGTTACCTTCATTGATGACTTTACTCGTTTTTGTTGGGTCTACTCATCGCTGAAAAAGTTAGAGGTGTATGATGCATTTTGGGCTTTTGTTGCACCTGCTGAAAATCAATTTGATTGCAGGATTAAGACTCTGCGTTCAGACCGGGGGAGAGGGGAATACATGTCTTCCATGTTGAATAATTTTTAAAAGCAGAAAGATTTTGTCCATCAATATACTAGTGCATATACTCCACAGCAGAATGGGTTTGCAAAAAGGAAGAATCGGTCACTTATGGAGATGGCCAGATATATGCTGAAAGCTAAGAGTTTGCCACGTGGCTTTTGGATGGAAGCGGTTATGTGTGCTTGCCATGTTTTGAATAGGTGCCCCACCAAGGCATTGAAGAATGTTACGCCTTTTGAGGCTTGGAACAGTTGGAAACCTTTAGTTGGCCATTTTCGTACTTTTGGATGTCTTGCATATGCTCATATTCCCAAAGTACTAAGAAAGTGTCGGAGTGTGCAACGGAAGAAGAAACACGAACACAGAGGAAGAGAGAGAAAGTAGAAAATGAAGGAAGAAAATCTGCACTGACTGAGATGAATGCTGAATACAAAGGCGTGGACTGATCAGTCCTTGCACGCAGCCCAGAGTGTCAGTGAGGGCACTGGATCAGGCTGGAAACAATGGCAACACCAATGCCGGAATGGGAGAGGAGGGAGAGTGTACTGAGATTTGCATAACAGTGTGTGGGATTGATGGGGAGGGGGCTGCTATATATAGCCCCCCCAGCCTTCAAACTGGCCGACCTAGCCCAAAACTAGCCGACCTGGCCTAAACTAGCCGATTGCACAAAAAAAGAGACCTAAAATGGCCGACTGCCACCCGAGAAGGAAATGCACAACAAAAGCAGCAACACACAAACTGACAGAGCTCCTCTGTCTCTTGCCAGACTTTGACAAGAGCTCACAACCAGGAGATGACAGACTGACAATGAAATAGAGCAGGCTAACACCCCTTCTCAGATCCTGGGAGGGTCTGAAGACCTAACATTGGCATGTGATGAAGCAAAGAAGTGTGAGGCAAAGACTTCGTGAAGAGATCAACCGCATCGTTTGCCGTGGGATAGTAGGCCACCTCCAGCTCCGAATCCACAATCTGCTCTTGAACATAGTGATACTGAACCTCAATGTGCTTCGTGCGAGCATGAAACACCGGGTTCTTTGCCAGAGCAAGGGCACTCTGGTTGTCCACGCGCAACTCCGTAGGTCCTGTCTGGAAAAAACCAATTTCCGCCATCATATGACGGAGCCAAATTGCCTCCATAGCAGTCGAACATAAGGCCCGATACTCAGCCTCTGTAGAAGAAAGTGCTACAGTAGGCTGCTTCTTGCTGCTCCAAGAGACAGCATCGGATCCAAGGGTGAAAGCATAACCTGTAGTGGATCGTCATGAATCCACATCACCTGCCCAATCGGAATCACTCCAGCCAGAAAGAGTGGTCCCATCTCCATACATGATCCCATAGGATTGAGTCCTCTGCAAATACCGAAGGACACGCAAGGCTGCCTCCAGTGATCCTGAGTAGAAGTCTTCATGAAAGAAGACAACAAAGCCACCACAAAAAAGATTTCCGGCCGAGTGTGAATAAGCCAGATAAGTGAGCCAACAAGGCACCTATAACGGGTGGGATCAGAAAGGGGAACTCCAGCTGCCAAAAGCTTGGACTCAAGGTCCATGGGGCATGAAATAGGCCAACCCTTGGCCATACCAAATTCTGAAAGAAGCTCAGAAATGTACCTCTGCTGTGAGATAAAGATGCCGTGTGCCATCTGATAGATCTCCAGACCAAGAAAGAAGTGAAGGATCCCTAGATCCATCATGTCAAACTCCTGCCGTAGAATAGACCGAGTGTGCTCCACTTGCTGAGTGTCACTCCGTGTAATAATAAGATCATCCACATACAAGATCAGCAAAACACAAAGGTCACCCACAACCCTAAAGTAGAGGTTGGGGTCATGATCGAAGCGCTGAAAACCACTTTGTAGAAAGAAGCGGTCAAACCTTTGGTACCAAGCACGAGGAGCCTGCTTCAAGCCATAAAGGGCCTTCCACAGCCGGTAGACATGATCCTCCTTCCCCTACACAAGAAAACCTGGAGACTGTGAAACATAGATCTCCTCCTCAAAGATGCCATTCATAAAGGCTGACTTGACGTCCATCTAGTAAACAGGCCAACGGTGGTGAGCTGCAAGAGCCAAAAGAACTAGAATGGTGGACATCCGCGCTGTAGGAGCAAAAATCTCAAAGTAATCCAAACCCGCCCGCTGTGCAAAACCCTTGGCAACAAGCCTAGCTTTGTGCTTGTCCAAGGAGCAATTTGCAAGAGACTTGGTCTTAAAGACCCATTTCACACCTATCACCTTCCGTTTCTTGGGACGCGATACAAGGTGCCAAGTTTGATTTTGCTCGATGGAATCGAGCTCTGCCTGCATAGCCTGTCTCCAAACATCCTATGCAAGAGCCTCCTCAACAGTGGAAGGCTTGGAATCCTGAAGAATCTGTGACATAAGAGCATAGTTCACACAGAGTGAACTATCCCGCAGGGCCCGTAATTGGATTGATTTGCATGGACCTGTAGAAGAAGCAAGAAAGTGAGTAACACCTAAATCTTGCATAAGCCGGCGATATCACAAAGAAAGCCTGAGAGACTCCTGCTGCTGCGAGGGAGACCGAGTAGCCTCCGGAACGTGCAAAGCACCTGTCGGAGAAAGGGACTCTCCCTCACCAAGGGCAGGGAGATCCTCCTTATTTGAAGAAGGCTCCCCATCGGATGGCAGTGTAGCCCTAGAAGACTCCTGAGGGGAGGCTGAAGGGGTGGAAGTACTCGAAGAAGAAGGAGTCGCATCCACCAAAGGGTGAGGGGAAGCCGAAGTAGAGGGAACAGAAGGAGGAATAGGAGGGGGAGGAGCCGAAGAAGAAGGAGGGGTGCTAAGAGGCATCCTGGAAGGAAGAGTAGGAAAAGAATGTGGGGGAGGGTTCGTCGATGATAAAGAACCACCTGTAAGAGAACCATCAATCGGATTCTCGGAGGTTGAAGCCTCATCGAAGATCACATCCCTACTCACCTTAATCTTCCGAGTCGTCGGGTCGTAGAGCCGATATCCCTTCGTGGTCGTGCTATAGCCCACGAAGATAAGTTGTCTCGACTTATAGTCGAGCTTCGTCTGCCTCTTCTTCTTGTCCACATGGACAAAAGCATCACAGCCAAAGATGCGAAAGTGGGACACGGAAGGCTTCCTCCCAAAGAAAGCCTTATAAGGAGTCGTGTCTTGCAATGCCGAAGTCGGAGAGCGGTTGCGAATTTGTACTGCTGTAGCCACCGCCTCACCCCAAAGGGAACGAGGTAGACTCCTATGCTCCGGGCCATCTCCACCATGGTCCGATTCGCATGCTCCACCACACCATTCTCTGATGGTGTGTTCGGATGGGAATACTCTACCCGAATGCCGTGATCCCTGCAAAACTGAGAGAAAAGGTGAGAAGTGAACTCGCCACCGTACTTAAGACAAAAATCACTTTGTTTGGACACTCAAATCACCTTTTCAAGGACTTGGGACAAAAATCACCTTGTTTGGACAATCCAATCAAAATTTATTATAGTTTTTGTGACTGCTAATCACTATAGACAGATTTGTACTCAAGATGGCCAAGAACAAGAGAAAAAACCACACCTTGAAAATAATTAATGAGAATCTCAAGACCTACCAATTTGAGCCTAATGGATCTAATATTAGCTAAATCAACACTAAGAAGACGACGATTCATATGTCTCAAGGCTCTAATGGATACCAACAATTGTTGAAGGAGTTGAACAGAATGAATGAGGGAATCCTTAGGGTATAAATTTGTGTAATTGTTAGGAAATTCAAATATCAGCCCATTCATTGTAATTTGGGGCAGAATTTGGCCAGTTGATGGTTCCATTTGTGCAAGTCCTGGGTAAAAAATCAAGGGGCAATTGGCCCAAGTTGATTGCTGATTGTTGCTATAGCAAAGGGGCTTTTGGAACAGCAAAGGAGAATGTGAATCTTAGCTTATACTCATTCCATTAGTAATCAAGCTAAAGAAATACCGAAAGGGGCACTAGTTTTGGGGCCAACAAGGTGTCAAATGTCCAAGATTAATAAGGTACTTTGTGCAATTTAAGTTATGTTCATTTTAATTGCTGTAACTAAGTGCTTGATTAGGGAATTAGTAATTACCACCCTTTCCAAGAAGGAGGGTTGGTTTCAACCTCCTGAAAGGCATCTAGGTAAAGTTGCAATAACTGAGGATGGTCTGCCAAGTCATTCTCTTCCATCCATTTTGCATCCATTGGTGGATAATTTTGAAGCATCACCAAATATCTCGTGGAAACTTTACCTCTAGCCTTTCTTCCCTTATATGCCAAGATCTTTTTAGGTACCAAAATCTCATCTAGCTCCTTAATCTCAGGCTGAATTTCAGCAGACATATCCTCTAGCAAATCACCATGAAAAGGCCTCTACAAACTGATATGAAAGGCATTGTGAATCCGCCAATGTGGAGGTAATTTCGGTTGGTATGCCACATCGCATATCTTTTCCAACACCGAGAAGGGCCCATAGTATATCATACTTAACTTCAAATACAATCTCTCTCTTCCTTTCATCTTTTTTAGCCTCGCTTTTTCTAAACGCAACAATATATAGCCGTCCTCTACAAATTGCAAAGCATGTCTATGGTGATCAGCTGTCTTCTTTTGCTTTTCTTGTGATCTTTGAAGTGCATACTTTATCTTCGTATATGTTACATCTAAGTTTTCCACATAACAATTAGTCTCAAAGATCTTATCCTTAGTTTACAAGATAGGTGGTATCTTCTTGCCATCCTCAACCACCTCAAATGAAGCTTTGCCGGTGGAACTATGCATCGTATTTTTGTAAGCAAATCAACTAATAGCAAATGTGTCTTTTGGTTTGAAACATAGCACCCCAGAAGATGCAATACTGTGGTATTTGCTTCCTCAGATTGACCATCTATCTATGGATGGAAGGAGGGTGAGAATTTCAGCATGGTATCCATATTCTCAAACAGCCTCTTCCAAAATAAACTAGTTATCTGAGGGTCTTGATAATTGATGATCGACTTTGGTATACCATGATACTTAAAGATATGTTGTAGAAACAAGTATGCCAAATGATTAGCCTTTATTTTCTTCCTTAGCGGAATGAAAGGGTTTGTTTACTAAACATACAAATGATATAGGTGTCTTAGCAAGCTAAAAAATAAAGTCCGATGCAATGCGCTGCTAAGGTCTATTTGGAATAGGCAAAGGCTGCGACAAGCCCGCGACATCTTTTGCCTATCATGCTTTACCTTTTGATATACGATGCATGTCCTGACAAACTGCTCTATACCATGCCTCAAAGCTAACCAACAAAAGAAATGCTTCATTGTCTTGATTGTGGCATCAATACCTCTATGTCTTGCATACGGAGGAGTATGACTTTCAATGATAACTCTAGGCCTCAACTACTTTGTGACACATGATTGTCTATGCATCATCAGAAATCCATCTCTTAGCACAAAGTGCTCATGCCTTTGGCCATTGCACAACTAATCATAAACATTAGCAAAGTCCGAATCAACAATATATTTCTTTTTCATGGCATCCAACTCAGTGTGATAAGCCATGCCGATGGCTGGAATTTGTGGCTTATGTGATAGTACATCAGCCACAAAATTTTTTAAACCATCAAAATGTACAATTTGAAAATGAAACATAGAGAGAAAATTTGCCGGACTCATATGTGTTTCTCTGACAACTTTGTTTGTGTCAAAAAGTACCTCAAAGTTTAATGGTTTGTTTGCACCGTAAAATCAACCCCTAACAAATAATGTTTCCATGTAGACAGTGCATGAATCATAGCTACGAGCTCTTTCTCATAGACCTGCAAATTCATCTCTGCATTGTGGAGAATTCGACTCTTATAACCCATAGCACGGCCATCTTGTGTAAGAACAATCCCAATAGTGTTACCATATGCATCACATTGAACGATGAATGACTTCCTTAGATTGGGCAACACAAGCACAGGTTCTGAAGTTATCTTTTCCTTTAACTTTTGAAATGTTGAAATTTCCATTGCTGTCCATCTAAATGGCACATCCTTCTTTTGCAAAGCATGTAGTGGAGATGCAATTTCAGCAAACCTTTATACATACTTCCCTCTATACATACTTCTTATAGTAAGAACATAAATCCAAGAAGCTGCAGATCTCATGTACATTTCTCAAAGGTGGCCATGATCATAATGCTTCAAGCCTTTTAGGTAGTAGCTACCCTGGAAGTGATTGAGAGAAGCAATGAGTATACATTTTCAGAAATGACATGTGATCCTTCTCTAGCTTAGATCAAAGCTCCTTCCTAAGTTCCAAGTCATGATCTCTTGAAAAATCTAGTGGATGTTGGGTTGCCATGGTCCTTCATGTGTAGGTATCATAGTCTATAACCTCTCTATCAAAAGTTTCTTCTAGGGCTTGCTTGGAAGCAAACCCCCAACAATGGGCTTAGTCAACAAGGCTTTGCTTTGGCTATTTGGGTCTACAATTCCCAACCCCCTTCTAGGTCTAGGCAAATTCAATATTGTGGAGTTTGTAGTAGTCACATAGGAATTGCTGCAAAGATTTTCTAAAGAAACTAAAAGTATTGATAGTTAAATCACCAAAGGCCATATGATTACAAGGTTTTCAAAAGTGTCCATAACTCATCCAAGCAAAAAACTGCATGTATGTCCTTAAAGGAGTAGAAATAATATAAAATAGACAAAAGTTGAGCATATTGGAATTGTCTCAATTAGAGCCACATAATAAGCACAAATAGGAGTTGTGGTTCTTCTTCGAGGAAGGAGTACCACATGGAAAAACCCTAACCAAGCATCTCCTTAAGAAAAGACAGGATTTAAGAGGATTCAAATCCCAAGAGTGCATGGCCGAGGTAAACATAGTCCAAAATACTAGAAAGTGTTGCGAAGCTTCATCATTCTAAAAAGATCCATCATTCATTAGTGATAGATACATTTCGCAAGGAAGTTGTCAACTTAACTATAACCTTGTACAAGCTTTGCAAACAATTCTTCCTACATTTATAACTACAATTCCTTTCACTCTAATACCATGTGTAACGTGTCTATCTAACAAACCCTCGGCATCACAATTTTTTTTGGTAGTCTATCAAGGGATAAATCTAGGTGAGTCCATTTGGAACTCTCAAGGAATATCCAAACTTTGTGGCCTACTTGAGTCCACCCTTGTAGGAGGAAGCTCTATCTCATCCCCACAAGGATCGACATAAAAAGGGGTCCTAAAAGATTTCTAAGGTCTCTTTACAAGGATTCTAGCATCGACTGTGGGTTCAACTATTTGAATCGAGATGGACCCATGTTGTACTTGTTTCAAGGAGAGTGAGAATGCTTAGAAGGCGTATAGAGTCAGCTTGTTGGATTTGTTTTAGATGTACCGTTATCTTTTTCTAACTCATATTCAATCTAGTTGGAAAGAGTAACCATCAAAATTTCTATGGAAATGTCTAAAAATAATCTCCCAATGAGATGTTCTCCAATTTTCAAAGGAGGTTATGGACATATGGGTATACATTGTAGTGAGCATTTGAGACTTGGGCCATCTTTCTTGGAGAATTTCAACCAATAATGAAGCTTTTGTATCCAACATATGATAATTAATATCCAATATATTAAGGCCACCATGCATTTCAAGAGAGCTCAAGTTATCAATAGCTAATAGTGTAGTATTCCATTACACAATTGTTACTAGTAAAACGGTGTGAATTTTTGAAACAACTAAATTAATATGCAAACATTGTCAAACAAGTGTTTCCTTCGAAAAAATGTCAATTATTAGCATATTTGTATCTTACTATGTAGTGTAGCTAGTAAAATTCAATCTGTACAATTAAGATATAGAAAACGCAAAAAATTAAAGTGAGATGTTAACCTTAAAACTAAATCTATTGCATAGGTATGTTTGTCTTGAAAAATTAGTCATTCTATGATTTTATGTCACCTTAATACAATTGCACAGGAATAGGAAAAGTAGAGTGGGCAAAGAAAATCCTAATTTGCTTTTGTAGAAAATAGATAAGGGTGAAAAATAATTTGCCTTTTCCCCCATTGCAAGAAAAAAAGAAAAAAAAAAACCTTTTTAAATGTACCTCTTTAGGGAAAATCCCACATGTGATTTGAATTAGGTCAAATCCTTGGAGGTGGAAAGGATTCCAATGACGTGCTTCATTCACAACGACGACTTGATCGTTGTTGTTTGTTGGTAGATTGGACATCAAGCATTAAAAATAATTTGTGCCCAATTTGTTGACATCTTTTTTTCCTTCTCCCAAAAATCTTATGTTGCTTTCTCTTTTAAGTTTATATTTAGATAAGCTCTTACTCATATACTCTAGATCCTATTTTTTCGGGAGACCATATGGTGGCGTCTAGATAACTAGATAATGTTGGAACGAGCCAAAAAAATTCAAGCACACTCCTATAACCTTGCTCTACTTTGTGCAATAGCAAATCAGCGTTTGGAGATTGTTCCCTTTTGTGCACACAAAAGACATCCTAAAGACTAGGTTTTATGGTGTCCAAGCAACATAGAGAAATTGTGTGCAAACTCGTCATCAATGAACTTGTAGTTAAACTTGAGCATAACATGAGGCTGAAGCACAACCCAAGGAAGCCATGGAAGCTTCACAACCCAAAATAGTGGTGGTTATGCTTTCTAATCAAGGTTGCAATAATTCCACGTGACAATGATTAGTCTAATGAGAATAATTAGGTTGGGGTAAATCATGGTTAAATTCATTTTTATTTGATTTCACTTTTAAATTCACGAGTCTCTCACTTAAAACTCTTGTGGCTCCAAAATTCCCCCCCCCCCCCCCCCCCCCCCCATCAACACACACCACCCCACCCCTCCCCCCCTCCCCCCCCCCTCTCCCCCCCTCAACACACACCGCGCCCCCCCCCCCCCCCCCCCCCCCCCCCCCCCCCGACATGACACGACGCGACGTGCCCCCCTCCCCTTAACACACACATCCACCCACCATGACGCCCCCACCCCCCCCAACACACACCACAACTTTTAAAGATTGTATCATTCGAGAGTTAACTTAAATAAAATCGAAGAGATCCTGAAACTAACTTTAGATATTACTTTGCTTTTTAAGAATGAAAAATGAGATTTAAAAGCATGGGTAGATCCATGCATGGCATTGTCATTTACTAATTAATGTTTTTTGATTGTGGTGCAACTTTTTTTTTTTGGATTTAATTATATTGAGGTTAACTTACCCTAAATTTGTGCTTATGATAGCCGGATGGAAAAGAGGATGTACTGGTAAAGATTGTTGCGATCCCCAAGTATCTTGTAGGATGTTGAGAAAATTCACCTTGTGCGTGAGGGTTTTACACTCTTGTAAGAGTGCGAGGTACTAAGTTTTGTTTGATTGCTCGAGTAGTCGATAAGGTAAAGGACCAAGTAGTAAGTGCCCCATGATGTAGGACAGCTCCAGAGGTGCAAGGACGCTTTGTGGAGCTTTCAGCTCATAAATTCCATGTGACCATGGAAGGAGTGCAATTACTTATGTCCTAACCTTGCGGGTTAGAAGGTTCTATCCTAGGCAAGAGAGTTTTGACCATTGTTATGGAAATGATGGTTTTGAAATAATTTTTTTGGATTAATATATTATTATTATTATTTGAAGTGTTTGTTTATGTGCTTAAATGTTGTGTTAATGAACCTTGTGCAACGGATTAATAAAAGGAAACCATTTTCATACGTTCTCAGAGTGTAGTAGTATGCCTTGCTTGATTAGATAACTAAACCAAATCCGTAGAGGAAAGTGGGAGGGGTCAGGACAAGGATAATCTTGAGTGGACACGGTCCATAGGATAGCTCGACCGTATTGCTAATAGTAGGAAATGGACCACTATACTAAGGTGTTGATGGGGTTAAGGGGTCAAGAGATAGCCCACATTAGGACACAAGGGTATATGGACCAAAGTGTCAAAGAATAAGTAGTCAGTGTGAATAGACTCACTAATAGTTAGGGTCTAAAAATAGTCCATGGATCTACCTAAATATACTGATGCGGTCCTAAAACAGGCTATCGTCTTGAGTGGTTGGGAGGTTAACCAAGCTTTTCCTAAGTTCTGTGCTTGTTGAAGGCCCTCATGATAAAAAGGATTGTCCAAAACTCAAAGGAAATGAGCTTGATAAAAACAAGAACAAAGGAAAAGCAATGCACATGGTGCATATGCTTCCTTTGGAAGATTGTTCTAAATATTCAACTGTACAAGTTAGCCATCAAAATGATGAGTATGAGTGTTGCTTGACTGCTGCACCATGGCAGCCCATGTTTGGGCCCCACGAATTGGTCCAAATGCATGGTATGATCAATGGATGACGAGCCCATATTCTCGTTTATGATGAATCAACTCACAACTTCATTAACTATATGTTGGTTAAGAAGCTATATCTGCCCCAAGTCCCTAGTACTTTTACTTATGTTTGTCTCTCTCATGAATGGGGATGACAAGCATGTGTGGGATACAAAAGTTTGTGATGTTCCATTGGAAGTGCAAGGGCATACCATGAAAATAAAATTTCAAGTTATGAACATGAGTAGGGCAGATTTGGCATTGGGCCAAGAATGGTTGTACAATTTGGGTGACTCATTAAAATGTAGTTATCAGTATAACACTTGCATTTGAGGACCATGGTGTGCATGTTTTGTTACAGAGTGAGGAGAATGTTCTGCCATCCCCTCTTATAGAAGATACCTATTTTTTAAATGTATTGTCTTCCTTTATTTCTTCGCACAAGTCTTAGTCTTCTCTTAATGATGTTGTGGATTTATTTACTAGAATCCAATGATAAATTAACTGCATGCCCTCTCTCTTGAAAAGAAAATTTCTCATTGCAACATTCTCTTCCAAATTCTTCTTCTCATTCTCTATCACATGTACATGATAACATGCGCCAAGTGCTTAATGAATATGATGTATTTCCTCCAGATTTGCCTTGAGGTTTACCCCCTCAACGTAATGTAACACATAGTATTGATGATTTACCAAGAAGTATACCTATTAGTCGGCCACCTTATCGACTTAGTGCTAGTGAAGTGGAGAAGTGACTAATTGATTATCTCCAATGGGGATTTATTCGACCTAGCTCTTCTCCATGGGCTTTGCCAATATTATTGGTGAAAAAAAGGACGAGTTCATGTTTATGTGTATAGACTACTGTGGTCTAAATGCAATTACCATTAAAAATAATTATCTGCTTCCTCGAGTGGATGAGGTGTTTGATCAACTCAAAGAAGCACGATACTTTACAAAGATTGACTTGAGGTTAGGATGCCATTAAGTGCGTATACGTATGGAGGATGTATCAAAAAGTGCATTTCGAATGTCTTTTGGACATTATGAGTTTGTGGTTATGCTCTTTGGTCTAACTAATGCTCTTGCCATATTCATGACACTTATGGATAGTGTCTTACGTCCATATCTCGAAATTTTTTTGTTGTTTTCCCTGATGATATTCTTATTTATAGTCGTACTAAAGAAGAACATTGGAAACATCTTTGCTTAGTCTTTGAGTTTCTTAGGCAACACAAACTTTATGCTAAGGAAACTAAATGTAAAATTTTAAAGACAAAAGTTCACTATCTTGGCCATATCATATTTGACAAATGTATTAGAATGGATCTAGAAAAGGTGAAAACTATCTTACGATGGCCTCATCCTACAAATTTAGAGGAGTTACAAATTTTCTTTGGTTTGGCAGGATTTTATCGTAAGTTTATCAAAGATTATGCTAAGATAGCTGTTCTTATGGCAAATCAATTGAAAGCTCAAGGTTGCACTTTCTCTTGGGGTGAGGAACAACGCCGCTTTGATCAACTTAAAGTAGCTATTGCTACTGCTCCAATCTTAGCTATAGTGGATCTACACAAATTTTTTATGGTGGAAATTGATGCTAGTGCCACAGCCATTGGAGCCGTCCTCCTCCAAGAGGGTCGACCTGTGGCTTTTGATAGTAAAAAGCTAGATAAGACTTAGCAGAATTATTCAACTTATGAATATGAGCTCTATGCAATTGTTTGTGCTTTGAAAAACTGGCGACATTATTTGTATGAAGCTTCATTTGAGGTAGTCTTTGATCAAGAGAGTATCAAATGGTTTACTACCCAAAAAGATTTGAAAGGAAGAAAGGCTTGATGGGCTAAATTTCTTCAAGAGTTTGATTGCACACTATGGTATCGCAAGGGTTGATATAATGTTGTAGCTGATGCTCTAAGTCGAATACATAAGATTGACACTCTCATTTATAATATTGAAGAGTGATATATTAGAATCTCTACGAGGAGAATGTGAGCATGATCAATCTTATGAAAATGTATGGAATGTGGTTAAAAGAAGGGATCCCTCACCAACTCATGTACAAGCTATGAATTCCACATAGGGCTTCTCTCTTACCAGTGATGAGCTCAATTGATGGAAGAACTTTACCATTGATGATGGGTACTTGCTTCACAAAGGTCGAATATGTGTACCCTTGGACTTAAGACACGTGATGCCAAAGTCTTTATGAGTGTTATGATAGTCCTAGTGCAGGTCATCTTGGGATACGAAAGACCTATGCCCATGTATGTGTTAAGGATCATTCCCTAAACTGGCAGGCAGCATGCAGGCAGCACTCCGGCAGGTGCCACGTGGCAGCAGTCGGACTGCAGCAGCTGTCGGACTGCATGAGTCCGCTGCATTTAATGCAGCCAACCTGATTAATTATTGGCATTATTTACAGCCTATAAATAGGCTGAGTTTCCAGCAGTCTTTGTACATTGTTTCTGACAGATTTCAGCCTGCTGACTGCGGATATTGCTCTCAAGGCTGATGGAGATTGAGATCCTTGAGGTGGAGACATACACATATATTTTCTCTGCACTTGTGTATAATTCTGCATCCTTATACAACATTCTTCATTGCAGATTTTCTGCATTTCACTATCTCTTTCTCGCTCTCTCTTCTCTCTTTGTTCACTCTTTGTCACGGTCATTCACTTTCGCATTGCTTCACTCTAACATGGTATCAGAGCATTGAAGGACTGACCTAGGGTGGACCTATTTGAAGAGGAGTTTTTAGTGCGACACAAGGCAGAGTTTTCAGCGTTTAAGTGCGAGCAGGTGGGTTGTGCATCAGAACAAGGCTGAGGCGAGTGTGGGCATGCGAGAAAAGAGAAGATTTGCTGAAGTTGCTGCTGTTTTTGCTGTTAGAGAAGCAAGACGGCTGCGTTTTTGGCCTTCAGGTGCAGATTTCACTTTTTCATCTCCTCCGGCGGGTGAAGAAGGAACGGGACAAGCGAACCTCAGCCCTAGCAAGCTGTATTTACACAGTCAGAGGGGGCTGCTTTTTGTGTTTTGTATAGGCATTGTAGGTGAAGATGTCTTTTGAGGCCGAGATAGAGTTTCAGGCGATCATGGACTAGAAGGTGCTTGTCCTACCGGCTCGTCCTTCAGATCAAAAGCTGGATGGTGAGAACTACCACATCTGGCGGGTCATGGTGCTTGCCATATTGGAGTCCTATGATTTGGTGGAGCTTGTTACAAAGGCTATCAATTGTTCTTCTTTGCGAGACGAGTCTAGACTCTCTTCCAGTGAGAAGGCGGAGTTGGCAAAGGCTCAGGCACATTGGGATAAACTCAATGCTCGCATTCGCTTGTTTTTATTTCTCTCATGTACTATAGCTGCTATCTCTCATATAGAGTATGTGACGGTGGCTAGGGAGATATGGCTGGAGTTTGATCAAATATATAATCGGATGACTGTCATGAAGCGAGTTTCTTTGGAAGTGCAAATGAGGACTAAAAGTGTCAATAAGCCATCATTCATGTGGGAGCATATTAACAAATGTAGGTTCAAAACACAGGGAAGGTGATCACTTTTGAAGACATGGCGATAACTCTTATTTCTCAGTTACCGCCTCGCTTCAGTGGTTTTTATTCCGCCTTGATTGCTTCAAGGCGGTTGCTTCAAGGCGGTCTGAGACTCTTTAGTGGGAAGAGTTGGTTCCTACGGTCTTGGACCAAGAGGAGCAATTGAAAGGGACCAATGCTTCGAAATCTGAAGCTTTGGTTGGTCAATCCTCTCAGAAGAAGGGGAAGGACTAAGAAAAGAAGAAGGAAGACAAATCTAAGAAGGGCAAAGGAGTCTACTTGTCACATTTGTGGCAAAACAGGTTACTGGAAGAAGGATTGCCCTGTTAAGGAAAAGAAGGTGAAGGAGAAGAAGGAGAAATCTTCAAAGGATTTTGGAGCGGTGGCTGCTTCCTCATCAGCTACTTTCCTTCATTTGGAGGTGGTTCAGGATTCGACCCTGCCGGCTTATGATGTTGTGTTGACGGCCCCATTTACTTGGGAGTGGATTGTTGACAGTGGTGCCTCTAGGCACACGACTCCTTCTTTAGCAGGTATTACTTGTTTGCGGCCTTCCCATGGTCAGATTCTTATTACAGATAGTTCCGTCTATTCCTATTCAGGGATGGGGCAACATGCATCTTATTCCAGATAGGCGTAGTGTGTCAGAGTGCAGCGGTGCGGAAGCGTAGGACTGAGAGAGAGAGAACGCAGAGAGAAGAGAGAGAAAGAGACAGTGGAAGATGAGGATCTGCTGTATAAAGTGTGCTGAATACAAAGATATGCAGATATATACACGGGCGCAGTGCGTTGGACTGCGTGTCTCCACCTCGACGATGCAACCTGCTGTTCACCTCGAAGTCCGCTGCAGTCTGCACTGTCTTCTGTCTGAAATCTGTGAACAGCGACGGAATCTGCGCGTGTCACCGGTCTGTAATCTGCGACCGAGCAGAGAAGTGTGGGAGACTGCTGGAGATGTCAGCTATTTATAGCCAGAATCTGGACAAAAACAGGGCGCAAAAAAATATCCTGTCGGCTGCATTAAATGCAGCCGATTGACTGCACTGGTCGGACTGCCACGTGCCAGTCCGACTGTGCAGTCCGACTGCCTGTCCGACTGCACACTTGCCACTGTACTGGCTGTACTTGCCCTGCTGCCCCTGATCAGGCTGTGATCTCTAACACCCCCTCTCAGAGCCTGGGCAGGGTAAAAGCCTGAGGGATCTGGAATGTCTCCGAAGTAGAGCCTGGGGAAGTGCCTTCGTAAACAAATCCGCAAGATTGTCCTCCGTCTTGCAGTACTCCACAGTGATGGTCTCATCCAGAAGCTTCTCTCTGATGGAGTGGTACTGGATCTCTATGTGCTTCGTCCGGGCATGAAAAACAGGATTCCGTGCCTAGGCAATGCAACTCTCATTGTCACATTGCAGCAAAGTAGGATGAGTCTGGGGGACACCCAAGCTCCTCCAATAATCTCCGAAGCCACACAGCCTCACAGGTGGTGGAAGACGCGGCCCGATACTCCGCCTCAGTAGACAAAAGGGCTACCGTGGGCTGCTTCTTGCTACTCCATGAGATAACACCTGCACCCAAGGTAAAACAGTAACCTGTAGTAGACCGCCTGTGGTCCACATCACCGGCCCAATCCGAGTCGCTCCAACCTGCAAGTACAAGATCTAAACCATCTGTCCCTGCGGGGTAATGAATCCCTAAATTAGACGTCCCCCTCAAATACCGAAGTATCCTCTAAGCAGCCTGCCAATGCACTGTCTTAGGTTCACTCATGAACCCTGCCAAGAGTCCAACAACAAAACAAAGATCAACCCTAGTGTTGAGAAGCCAAATCAAGGATCCAATCAACTGACGATAGCGGGAAGCATCCGCCAAAGGAGAAGCTGAATGGGAAGTGGCCTTCTAGTTCGGATCCATAGGAGTAGAAAGGGCCCGACAATCCTCCATCGCAAAAGACACCAAGAGCTCCTGTACATATCTCTGTTGAGAGATGAAGATCCCTCTCTGAGACTGATAAATCTCATGGCCCAAAAAGAAATGGAGTAGACCCAAGTCCGTCATCTCGAACGTCCGATGTAAAGCTGACTTCGTCTCTTGGACCTGCTGTGCATCATCACCTGTGACAATCAAATCATCAACATATAAGACAAAAAGCACACAACCATCCTCAGAAGTGTAAACATAAAGCTGCGGATCGGCCTTGGAACGCCGATATCCCAACTGAGACTGGAGGAACGAATCAATCTTCTCGTTCCATGCACGCGGAGCCTGCTTGAGGCCATACAAGGTCTTCTTCAACCTGTAGACTTTCCCATCTGAAGATCCAAAGCCAGGAGGCTGCTTAACATAGATCTCCTCCTTCAAATCACCATTGAGGAAGGCCGACTTCACATCCAATTGGTAAACAGGCCATCTCCTATGGCTAGCCAAAGCAAGAACAGCTCTAATGGTCGCCATACGAGCTGTGGGGGCAAAAGTATCATGACAGTCAATCCCTGGGCGCTGTGCAAAACCTTTAGCAACAAGGCGAGCCTTGTGCTTATCCAAAGAACCATCGCTAAGGTATTTGGTCTTGAAGACCCACTTGACGCCAATCACCTTCTTATTCAAGGGGTGGGATACGAGTGACCAAGTGCCATTCCTCTCAATAGCCTCCAACTCGGCTTCCATAGCTTTCTTCCATGGTGCGGACTGTAAAGCCTCCTTCACGGAGGTGGGCTCTCGATCCTGTATAACACGGGTCAGTAAACAATAGTTAGAGCAAACAAGCTCCGTAGAATGTGCCTGGTGCCTACGTGACCGCCGCGGACCATCCTGCGGTCCCCACTCCTCAGGAACCCCCTCGATCCCTGAATCACGGAGTGTGTCACGGGCCCAGCGAGGAGGAGGCCGAACCTCCCCGCGTCTCTCACCATCAGCAGAAGACACTGGAATATCCACCGGTGGTAACTCCTCAGGGGTGACCGGTGGAACGGTAGACTCTGTGTCAGAAACAAAATCATAATCAAAAGGCACGGGCTCTAGTGGAACTGTAGAAGGAGCCCAACTCTCCCCTGGATCTCCAAGAACGGGATGCTCCTCACCCGTTGATATGGCTGGAACCTCCACAAACCGCACATCGCGGCTAGTGTACACATCCCGCTTGACGGGATCTTACAATCGATAGCCTTGGGACTGGGAGCTGTAGCCAACAAATACTTGTCTTCGGGAAGCTGCTTTAAATTTATTACGGTGAGCCTTGGGAATGTGAACATAGGCATCACACCCAAAGACCCTAAAGTAAGAAACATCTGGCTTCGTCCCAAAGTAAGCCTCAAACAGGGTCATCCCTTCCACGGCCGAAGTAGGGGACCGATTAAGGATGTGGACTGCAGTAGCCACAGCCTCGGTCCACAGAACCTGAGGGGTCTGTCGGTCCTCCATCATGGTGCGCGCCATCTCGATCACACTGCGGTTTTTCCGTTCAAGAATGCCATTTTCTTGAGGAGTGTTGGTATTGGCAAACTCCTGGTGAATTCCTTTATCTGCACAAAACCGAGCAAACTCATTAGAAACAAATTCACCGCCCTTGTCCGATTGCAAGGTCTTCAACTTCCGGCCCGATCGGTTCTCTTCAAAGAGAAGCCAATCCTTGAAGTGTGAGAAAGCTTCTGACTTTAATGCCAAAAAATAGGCCCATGTCATCCTGCTGTAGTCATCTACGATCAGCATGAAGTATGAGCTCCCATGCAAGGACTCATTCCTCATAGGGCCACATAGATCCGTAGATACAAGCTCCATCGGTGAAGTAGACCGCCGCGAAGCTGTGTGGGGAATGGCATCCCTATGCTGCTTCCCCCGAATGCAGGAGACACATGGCTGCTGGCTCACCACTATATCCGGCAACCCTCGAACAAGCTGTCCATGTGAAGCTCTCTCAAGATAATCCTAGTTCAGGTGACCAAACCGAGCATGCCATAACTCTGACTGTGACTGAGAGGTAAGAAGAAGAGTAGAGAGGGCGGTGGAAGACTTCAATTTATAAATGCCGTTCTCCTCATATCCGGATGATAGAACCTTCCTCGATCCACGATCAAGGACTCGCACCGTAGTATTGTCAGACTCCACCAAAAGGCCAAGGGAGCAAATCTTATGAACTGACAGGAGATGGTACCCTAAGCCTGGTACATGCAAAACCTCTGAGGTATGGGTACCACCTCGTCCATCTGGAATAAGCTGCATCTTACCCCAACGTGCAATAGATACTGAAGAGCTATCTCCAATGAGAATCTGCCCATGCGAGGGTCGCAATTGGGCAACACTATCTGATGAAGGAGTCATGTGCCGCGAGGCACCACTATCAACGATCCACTCTCGAGCCTGGGGAGCCGTCATCGCAGCATCAAAAGCATTCGGTGAAGCGTCCTCAATGATAGCTAGATGAAGAAATGCAGCTGATGACGGTGCAGCCACCGCTCCAGAATCCTTGGTGTCCTTCTTGTTGGTGTCCTTCTTGTCTTTGTCAGGGCAATCCTTCTTCCAATGGCCAGTCTTTCCACAAATATGACATGCGGATTCTTTGTCCTTGTCCTTCTCCTTGTCCTTCTTGGACTTGTTATCCCCCTTCTTTTTCTTTTGGTCCTTCCCCTTCTTCTGAGAGGCTTGACCTGTTAGCGCCTCCGACTTGGAAGCATTCTGTCCCTTTAACTGTTCCTCTTGGTCCAAGGCCATAGGAACCAACTCTTTCCACCGAAGAGTAGACTCTCGCCCCGAAGCAATAAGGGCAGAGTAAAATGTACCGAATCGTGGCGGCAACTGGGACAATAGTGTGATCGCCATGTCTTCGGAGAAAATCGGCTTCCCCGTATTCTAAACGTGCATCTGAAGCTGCCTTAGCTTGTTAATGTGCTCGCCAGCGAAGAAGACTTGTTTACGGACAAGGTCCGCATCTGTACCTCCAAAGAAACCCGCTTCATAAGGGTCATCCGATTGTACATCTGATCAAGCTCTAGCCATATCTCCCGAGCCACCGTCAAGTGCTCGATGTGAGCGATCACGGCTGTAGTACATGATAGAAAAAGAAAGGAACAAATCCTGGCTTTCAGTTTGTCCCAATGAGACTGAGCCTTGGCCAACTCCGCACGAGCATCGGAAGAGAGTTTGGACTCATCTCTTACCGAGGGCCGGTCGATCTCCTCCTGTACCAGCTCCGCCAAATCATAGGACTCAAGGATGGCCAACATCATGACGTGCCAAATGCGGTAGTTGTCGCCGTCGAGCTTCTGATCTGCAGGAAGAGCCGGTGAGACAGGCACCTTCCGGTCCATAATCGATTGGAACTCCAAGTCAATCTCTGTAGATATCTTCACCTGTAATGCCTTCACAAATGCAAAAGCAACCCCCTTTGACTGTGAAAACTCAGCCTGCTAAGGCTCTTCCGCATCCTGAACCTTCTTCACCCGCCGGAGGCGATGAAAAAGTAAAACCTGCACTTGTAGGCTGAAAACTCAAACTTCCTCCGCGTCAAACAGCAGTAAACAGCAGCAAATCCACCACCTGGACTCTTTTCCTGTGCGCCCACACTCGCTTCAGCCTTGTTCCAAGGCGCAGCCCTCCTGTCTGCCCTTAAACGCAAAAAACGCAAATTTGTGTCGCGATAGAAACTCCTCTTCAGGTTGATTCTACGCTCAGTCAGCCCTCTAACACTGCTCTGATACCATGTCAGAGTGCAGCGGTGCGGAAGCGTAGGACAGAGAGAGAGAGAACGCAGAGAGAAGAGAGAGAAAGAGACAGTGGAAGATGAGGATCTGCTGTATAAAGTGTGCTGAATACAAAGATATGCAGATATATACACGGGCGCAGTGCGTTGGACTGCGTGTCTCCACCTCGACGATGCAACCTGCTGTTCACCTCGAAGTCCGCTGCAGTCTGCACTGTCTTCTGTCTGAAATCTGTGAACAGCGACGGAATCTGCGCGTGTCACCGGTCTGTAATTTGCGACCGAGCAGAGAAGTGTGGGAGACTGCTGGAGATGTCAGCTATTTATAGCCAGAATCTGGACAAAAACAGGGCGCAAAAAAATATCCTGTCGGCTGCATTAAATGCAGCCGACTGACTGCACTGGTCGGACTGCCACGTGGCAGTCCGACTGCCTGTCCGACTGCACACCTGCCACTGTACTGGCTGTACCTGCCCTGCTGCCCCTGATCAGCCTGTGATCTCTAACATAGTGGTGCCCATGCATCTGAGGTACTTTATGTGCCGGCTCTAGGGTATCATCCTACCGATGAGGATGGAATCCCTTTGAGGGAGTTTGTATTTCATGCTCATTGTAGATGATTGCAACAGGATGACATGGGCCTACTTCTTGAAGCTGAAGTTAGAGGCTCTCTCCAACTTCAAGGATTGGTTGTTTTTTGAGAAGAACTAATCGAGGCGGAAGCTAAAGTCCTTACGATTGGATAAGGGCAGAGAATTTGTTTCTAATGAGTTTACTCGGTCTTGTGCAGATCGTGGCATACACCAGGAGTTTGTCAATATAAACACCCCTTAGGAGAATGGCATTTTGGAGTAGAAGAATCGCAGTGTGATTGAGATGGCCTGTACCATGATGGAGCATCGTCAGACATCTTAGTGTCTATGGGCTGAGGCTGTGGCTACTTCAGTTCACATTCTTAATCGTTCTCCTACTTCCGTTGTTGTTGGTATGACACTTTTTGAGGCGTACTTTGGATCAAATCCCGATGTGTCTTATTTCAGGGTTTTTGGGTGTGATGCTTATGTTCACATCTTGAAGACACATCGTGAAAAATTTGAGGTGGCTTCCAGAAGATAGGTGTTTGTGGGCTATAGCTCGCAATCTCAAGGCTACCGATTATATGATCTTGTTAAGTGGGATGTCTACACGAGCCGTGATGTTCGGTTCATGGAGGTTCCAACCCCACAGGGGAGTGAGGATCACCTTGTACTTGGAGATCCCGGTGATAGCTGGACTCCAGTGACTGTTCCTCTTGAGCGTGTGTCTCTTGAGGAATCTTCTTCGAATGAGGAGCCTACTTCTCAGCCATTGGATTCACTGATTGGTCCTCCGTTGGTGACGATGGACCTTTCAAAAACTTCAGCAGAGGGAGAGCGCCGAGGCAAGATTCGGCCTTCTCCTCGTTGGGCCCGTGACACGCTCCGAGATTTAGGATTCGAGGGGGTCTCTGAGGAGTGGCAACCGTAGGATGGACCGCGAAGGTCACGGCGGCACAAGGCTCCATACTATGGAGCTTGTTTGCTCTAACTACTATTTGATGTCCCGTGTTATGCATGATAGAGAGCTTACATTAGTGAAGGAGGCTTTACAGTCAGATCATTGGCGGAAAGCGATGGAAGCCGAGCTGGAGGCTGTTGAGCGGAATGGGACTTGGTACCTTATGCCTCATCCCTCTCATAAGAAGGTGATTGGTGTCAAATGGGTCTTCAAGGCCAAGTACCATAGTGATGGCTCTTTGGACAAGCACAAGGCTCGCCTTGTAGCTAAGGTTTTGCACAGCACCTAGGTGTAGATTTCCATGATACCTTTGCCCCTACTGCTCGTATGGCGACTATTCGTGTTGTTCTTGCCTTGGCTGGTCATAGGAGATGGCTTGTCTTTCAGTTGGATGTGAAGTTGGCCTTCTTGAATGATGATTTGAAGGAGGAGATCTATGTAGAGCAGCCTCTTGGCTTTGGTTTCTTAGATGGGAAGGTTTATAGGTTGAAGAAGGCTTTGTATGGCCTAAAGCAGGCTCCATGTGCTTGGAACAAGAAGATTGATTCGTTTCTCTAGGCCAAGTTGGGATATCGCCACTCTAGGGCCGCGATCTGCAGCTTTATGTGCACACTTCCAAGGGTGGTCGTGTGTTGTTTGTTTTGTACGTTGATGACTTGATTGTTACAGGTGATCATGCCTAGAAGGTTGAAGAGACGAAGGTAGCCCTACATCAGAAGTTTGAGATGACGGATTTAGGACTTCTCCATTTCTTTTTGGGCCACGAGATTTATCAGTCTTAGAGGGGAATTTTCATCTCTCAAGAGAGATATGTATAGGAGCTCTTAGTGACTTTTGAGATGGAGAATTGTCGGTTCATTTCTACTCTTATCTGAATTGGAAGGCCACTTCACACGCAGATTTTCCTTTGGTGGATGCTACCTGCTACTGTCAGCTGATTGGATCATTGATTTGGCTCCTAAACACATGGGTTGATCTATGTTTTGCTGTAGGTCTTTTGGCTGGGTTCATGGGTGCACCTCAATAGGTGCATTGGCAGGCTGCTCAGAGGATACTTCGGTTTTTGAGGGGGACCTCTGACCTCGGGCTTTCCTATGCAGCAGGTACAGGTGCTTTTGATCTTGTTCTTGCAGGTTGGAGTGATTCGGATTGAGCTAGCGACGTGGACCAATGGTGGTCTACTACATGTTATTGTTTTACCTTGGGTGCTGGTGCTATCTCTTGGTGTAGCAAGAAGCAGCCCACGGTAGCCCTCTCTTCGATTGAGGTAGAGTATCATGCTATGTGAGAGTTGCATTGCCTTGGCCTGAAATCCCGTATTCCATGCTCGAACGAAGCACATTGAGATCCAGTGCCACTTCATCAGGGAGAAGCTTTTGGATGAGATCATCGATGTGGAATATTGTAAGACCGAAGACAATCTTGCAGATTTGTTTATGAAGGCACTTCCCTAGGCTTTACTTCACCGACATTCTAGATCCCTTCGTCTGCTGCCTTGTCTAGGATCTGAGAGGGGATGTTAAGGATCATTCCTTAGACTGGCAGGCAGCATGCAAGCGGCACTGTGGCAAGTGCAGGCAGGTGCCATGTGGCAGTAGTTGGATTGCAGTAGCAGTCAGACTGCATCAGCCGACCTGATTAATTATTGGCATTATTTACAGCCTATAAATAGGTTGAGTTTCCAGCAGTCTTTGTACATTGTCTTTGACAGATTTCAGCCTGCTGACTGCGGAGATTGCTCTCGGGGCCGACGGAGATTGAGATCCTCGAGGTGGAGACATACATAGATATTTTTCTCTGCACCCGTGTATAATTCTGCATCTTTATACAACATTCTTCAATGAAGATTTTCTGCGTTTCACTGTCTCTTTCTCTCTCTCTCTTCTCTCTCTGCTCACTCTTTATCACGGTCATTCGCTTTCGCATTGCTTCACTTTGACAGTACATAGACACTTTTCTTGGTCTAGAATGTACAAGGATATAAAGAAATATGTTCTTCAATGCTGAAAGTGTTAAGTGAACAAGGCCGAGTGTGTGAAGGTCTACCACTGTCCAAATGGCACCATGACCACGATTCGTGGAGAATATTTATTGGCTCTATGAATTGCCAGCCAATATCATAACCAATCACGATCAAAAGTTTAATAGCCATTTTTGGAGAGTTGTATTCAAAAGGTTAGATACAATGCTTAATCTAAGTAGTATGGATCACCCTCAAACAGATGGGCAAAATGAGTAGGTGAACCAAGTTCTAGAAGATATGCTATGAGCATATGTAAGCAAAAAACAATCTAATGGAAGATTATTTTGTTGGGTTTTACTCACGCCTATGCTCACAGAGGAGTGTCGGTGATCTTCAGTAGGACATTGGGCCACTTTTTACTCTCCGTATGAGAGGTTTTATTCCCTTTCTTTTATGTGCCTATGTTACACAATTTTGGGCACTTATTGTGTTTCATACACTTCGGGTGGGAACACCCTCTTATAACCCTAAGGTTTAAGAGTTGTACTTTGTACTTGCACCTTACACTTTAGATTATTGCATTGGGTGACGTGCTCTCACAATCTACACTGTCTCCTCCACTCTGAGTTGAGCTTCAATCCCTTGTTCTCACAGTTGGTATCAGAGCTGTGTTTAGCTCAGTCCTCTCTCTCTGCTGTAGCCTTAACCTGGTCAACTGCTTGCTAGCACCACCAACTGATGCGTGCATTAGAAGTCGTCACTTCAGAAGGAGTCGCCCTACTCCAGGAGTCCACGTCAGCTGCCCTACACCCCCCTGCACGAGAGTTGCTGTGCTCGTTTGCACGAGAGTTGCTGCACCCGCCTACACCAGAGTCTCCCCCCTATCCCTGCAACCTGTAGTCTGCGCTAGTGAGCCAGCACCTGCCCGTCAACCATCTGCGCAGCTCCACAAGTTGCGCCACCCTGCAGCCTGTGCCCTGCGCTTCGTCCAGCTTGTGTGCCTGCTTGCTCTCCTGGGCACGACTGCTCTCCTAAGACCTGGGTGTTGCCTGTAAGCTGCGCCTATTTGCCCATGTTGACCTCCAGTCTCCAGCGCGTCACCAGCAAAGCCCTCCACATTGACCTCTAGTTGCTGCCTGTTAGCTCAGAATCGGAGGTACAAGTTTTTTTAATTTTTTAATTCAGATTCACTTCTGGGGAAGGGGATTTTGCCCGGGCAGGCACTATTAGGTTCAATACATGTCTCAGACACTATTACTGCAGAGATTTCTTGGCATGTCAGTTAGGAAATTTGGGGCTTTTAGGTATCGAGCAGACATTGGTACATGTAGTACAGCTCCAATCTGAAATATTTTGAGCATTTTAGGACAAGATATTTTGGGGCTTTTGCTTTTGCAGTGTTGCTGAGCATTTATTGCACCTTGGATTGTGTGCATTTCAGACAGTTTTGACGATGTGCACTTCAATTCGCTAATTACAACAAATTACTTGTTGTAATTTTTAGAAATTCTGAGATTTCTAGGTTGGTCCAGCTTGGGACATTGCTCTTTGATCAGCATTGTTTATCATGGCAAATTAGGGAGGTGATGTATTTACTTATGTATCCAAGGAGGATAGGTTAGATGGTAACAACTATTCACTCTGGTCCTTCATGATGAAGAATGTGCTGATAGCGAATAATCTTTGGGATTATGTCAGCGGTGAAGAAGTTAGGCCTGGAGTAGTGGCTCTAGCTACTCCACCTCAAGGAGGACATGGACAACGGGCAACTCAGCCTGTTCAACCTGCTCCAACTTAGCCACTTCCCTAGAGATCAGCAGCACAAAAGGCATGGGACACGGGATACATAGGCTTTGTTGCTGATTAGATTGGCAGTTTAGCGGTTTATTATTCCTCACATTCAGCTTGCAGCTTCTTCAGAGAAGCTTGGGTAACCTTGGAGCAGATGTTTGTTGGAAAGAATGAGACCTGCATCTCTTTCTTGAAGAAAGAGCTTGAGACAGTGAAGATGTATGAGGGTGATTCTATGCAGGATTACCTAAATAAAATTCAAGACTTGCGTGAGCAGCTTATGAATGTTGATGAGTACTACTCAGATGCATAGTTGATATCTACTACCTTAAATTCATTGTCACTCTCGTACTTGGCCTTTCATATGGCCTTTAGTTGGTCAATTTGCTCTTAGAGGAGGAGTAGACACGAAAGAAGAATGGTGTGGATGTAATAGCCTCTAAGCAGGCTTTTATGGCATGATAGAAGGGCAAGGGCAACCAAGCAAAGAATGCTCTGCAGAGCTTTGGGACTTTAGGCACTTCATAGGGCAATAAGAAACAAGGAGGTACGCAAATCAAGAAGGGTAAATGCCACTATTGCAAATAGCCAAACCACTATATCACTGAGAGTAGAAAGTGCATAGCCAAGGAGGAGTTAGGGATGTCTGTTTTTGATGCACCTTCCACCCGCTATGGAGTTAGTGTCCTTTGTTGTTGTTGCAGACAGGGACTTTTTATATATGCAATTATGACTCTTCTTGGGTTGATAGAGCATTTAGCTCGACTGAGGATGCAGGCACATGGTTTTTTGACAGTGGTGCATCTAGGCATAGCACATCTCGTAGAGCTTTGTTTACTTCTGTTGTTGTTGTAGCCTCAGTTTGGCAGGTTTGTACAGTGTGCCAACAATAATGGATCATACCTTGTTAGAGGTATTGGGGAGATTGTGCTGACAACCATTGATGGCTCTATTCTTTGCTTATAGGATGCCTTGTTTGTGTGAGATATAAAGAAGAATTTGTTATCTATTTCTTCTTTGGCACGGTGTGGTTTGCAGGTGACCTTTGATGATGACAAATGCATGGTGAGAGATAAGGAGCACATGACTTTGGTTTTGACTGGCACTCTATGTCATGGGTTATATGAGTTGGATGCTCTTTAATATGAGTTGGATGCTCTTTCAGTTGATGAGTCAGCCTATTTAGCGTCCACTCTTACTCTTGCTATGTTACAGGTGGAGTTATGGCATGCTCGCATGGGGCATGTAAACTATAGTAGCTTGATGCTTTTGCAGCGTACACAAATGCTTGATGGATTACCTCTCTTGGAGAGACCTCCCGAGCACTTATGCGAGGGATGTATTTTGGGGAAAATGCATCGGTTTTCATTTCCTCATAATGTTGCTTTTAGAGCCACTGCCAGGTCACAGATTGTGCACTGAGATATGCAGACAAAGTCATTGGGTGGCTGTTACTATTTCATCACTTTTATTGATGACTTTACTCGCTTTTGTTGGGTCTACTCTTTAGTGAAAAAGTTTGCAGTGTATGATGTATTTTTGGCTTTTCTAGCACTTGTTGAAAGCCAATCTGGCTATAGGCTGAAGACTCTCCGTTCGGACCGAGGGGGGGAATACACATCATCTATGTTGAACTCTTTTTGGAAGTAGAAGGGCATTGTTCATTAGTACACTACTGCTTATACTTTACAGCAGAATGGGGTTGTAGAGAGGAAGAATCAGTCACTCATGGAGATGGCCAGATGTATGCTGAAAGCAAAGAGCTTGCCACATAGTTTTTGGATGGAAGCAGTTACGTGTGCTTGCCATGTCTTGAATAGATGCCCCACCAAAGCATTAAAGAATATCACTCCTTGTGAGGCTTGGAATAGCCGGAAACCTTTTGTTGGGCATTTTTGTACTTTTGGGTATCTTGCATATACACACATTCCCAAGGTACTTGGGAAAAAGTTGGATAACAAGGCTGTCAAAATGCATTTTTGTGGGGTACAGCAGTGAGAGCAAAGGATATAGATTATATCATCCTGCCTCTAAAAGGTATTTGTCAGTAGGGGTGTGGTTTCGATGAAAAATCAGAATTATCCCTTGCTGGTTTTGACACATATCAGGCTGCCAGTGATGTATTTGAAGGGCTGTTGCCCATTTCATTTGGTGATACAGTTGGAGTTTCAGCAAGTGAACTTAATGTTCAGCCAACTGCTCCATTGGATAGTGCAGTAAATCAGCCCATAGCTGATCTGAATATTCAACAAGGTGCTGAGTCTGAAATTCAGCAAGAGCTTGTACACAATCAGGAGACTAGACAAATGCCTAGATGATATTTACAGACTATGAAAGATAGTCATTTGGATGCTCCTATAACTGGTCGTATTGGAAGGCAAGCTCGTATGCATGATGGTGCACATACCATGGAGTTTGTTATGGCAGCAGATACAATTTATGATGAGGAGCCTAAATGTTTTGAGGATACACAACATAGTGTGCATTGGATGGCAGCAATGCAAGCTGAGTTTGATTCCATCATTAAGAATCAAACATGGGATTTAGTGTCTTTGCCTATTGGAAAGAAAGCCATTGGAACAAAATGGGTCTATAAGCTGAGAAGGAATGTAGATTGATCCATTGACAAATATAAAGCCAGGCTTGTAGCCAAGGGCTATGCACAGAAGAAAGGCATCGACTATGAGAAGACATTTGCTCCTATCTCCTACTTCCTGCATGACTACCATTAGGTCTATGGTTGCTTTGGCTTCCCATTATGGATGGACTGTGCATCAACTAGATATAAAGACTGCATTTTTACATGGGGAACTTCATAAAGAAGTGTATGTATAGTAGCCCATTAGTTTTGCAGTTGAGGGATCTGAACACTTGGTCTATAAGCTGAAAAAGGCTTTATATGGCTTGAAACAAGCTCCTCGAGCTTGGTATGCAAAGATTGATGCCTTTTTACTCAGCCAAGGGTTCATAAACAGCTCATCAGAGTCTACCCTTTACGTATGTAAAGAGGGGGGGTCCTTGCTGATTATTTGTCTATATGTTGATGACCTTTTGCTTACAGGGACACATGCCGATCAGATTTCAGCATTCAAACAAAATTTTCGGCAAACTTTTGAGAGGGGGATCCTTGCTGATTATTTATCTATATGTTGATGATCTTTTGCTCATAGGGATACATGCTAATCAGATTTCAGCATTCAAACAAAATTTACAACAAACTTTTGAGATGTCAGATTTGGGGTCTTTGCACTATTATTTGGGGATTCAGTTCATTCATGATACTAGAGGCATTGGTTTATTACAGTCGAGATACATTGGTAAACTTCTTGACAGGTTTGGCTTATAGGATTGCAAGCCAGTCTGTACACCAATGGAACTTGGACTGAAGTTGCCATTGCATGATGATAGTGACTTGTTTGATATCTACATATATGCTCCAATAGTTGGATGCCTTATCTACCTATGCAACACTAGGTTGGATATACAGTTTGCAGTTTCAGCCGTGAGTAGATATATGTATCAGCCATGCATGTCACATTGGCAAGCTCTCAAGCGTGTTTTTCGTTACTTGCAGGGTACTAGGACTCTTGGATTGCTTTATGCCAAGGGGGACCATTGCACTTATGTGCTTACAGTGATTCTGATTGGGCTGATGATTATGATTCTTGTTACTCCACTAGTGGCAATTGTTTCTTTCTTGGCTTAGCAAGAAACAATTCACTAATGCCACATCGTCATATGAAGCTGAATATAGGGCAACTTTCACTACCATAGTTGAATGCGTATGGCTTAGGTGCTTGCTAGCTGATTTGGATGTATCTGTTACGGAGCCTACTCCTTTGTTCATTGACAGTCAGAGTGCCATTGCAGTGGCACGAAACCCAATGTTTTATGCACGCACGAAACATATTGAGATCCATTATCTGGATATGGTGATGTAGGTAAGATTGGCCATCGCCTTTGGGATCTGTAGGCCCGAAAGGTTATCCATAGCCATAATATTATATTTCATGAAGGGAGGATGCATAAGTAGCCTAAGCAAGTAGTTGAGGTACACAGGGTGGTCTCTCAACAAGAGCCTCCTGTTACCGTACAGCTAGCTCCAATGAGATAGCCTGTTTTGCAGTTGATGATATATTGGTCCATGATCCACTTGTTGTGCAAGATCATGCTATTAGATAGAGAGGACATGCCGTACAGGCCCCACAACTAGCTTTGAGGCACTCTGCTAGAGCTTCATGTCCTCTTGATTGCTATGATTCCTCTATAGATTATGTCATGGTGATAGACTTTGTTGAGCCACTTACCTATGAAGGCTATGCATAATGGTGATTCTCATTCTTGGGAGAGGACTATGCAGTCTGAGTTTGATTCACTGCAGAATAACCGTACATGGGATTTAGTTTTCTTGCTTGATGGGAAATATGCATTGCCATGTAAGTGAATATACAGGCTGAAGAGTACCCCTAGTCATCCTAAGCTAGCATATAAAGCTAGATTGGTTGCAAAGGAGTTTAAGTAGGAGCATAGTGTTGACTTTGATGAAGTCTTTTCTTTTGTGGTTAAGATGACTACCCTATGCTTGGTCTTGGCCTTGGTTGCTCAATTGTATCTAGATCCTTATTAGATGGATGTTAAGATGGCTCTCTTACATGGATACTTGCATGATGAGATTTATATATAGCAACCTAAGGGCTTTGCTAAGAAAGGAAAGGGATACCTAGTGCGCAAATTGAAGAAGAATCTTTATGGGCTTAAGCAAGCACCTAGGGAATGGTAACATAAGTTTGATGCTTTTATGCATTCACAAGGGTATTATGGATTCATGTTTATATGTGAAGAAGGCCCATGATGGTAGTCTTATTATCTTGGTGCTTTATGTTGATGATATACTTATAGTTGGGAGTGCTCATGGTGAGTTGGATGCTTTAAAGACTCAGCTCAAGAAGACCTTTGAGGCGAAGGACATGGGATAGGCCTCACACGTACTTGGTATGTGCATTATGTACAATTGCTCCAAGGGACTTCTCTAGTTGTCCCAGAAGGAGTACATACCCAGAGTACTTGAGGGATTCCATATGCAGGATGGTAAGCCTATCGGTTGTCTTTTACCTTCTCATGTGAAGGTTAGTTAGGCCGATTGTCTGCAGTCAGATGATGAGAGGGTCGAGATGGCCAAGGTTCTGTATGCATTTGTAGTGGGTAGTTTGATATATGCCATGATAACCACTTGTCCAAAAATAGCATTTGCAATGGGAGTTGTGGCACGTTATATGGCTAGACTTGGCAGGCGACATTGGGACGCCATGAACGGTGTTACAAGATACTTGAAAGACACAACACGAGTTGTAGGCTCTACCTTTCATTGGGATCACTATTCAGTGTACTAGTCACCATGAGTTGCTATGTAGATGTGTATGGTTTGTACCCAGGCTTTGAAACTATACATTTGTGAGGTTATTGACATGTATGGAATACATGGAATGTATGTTTTGATGTGATGTACATTTGCAAGGCATGCATGGAATACATGGACGGCATGCAATGTATATTTGCAGATCATCCAAAAGAAGTACAATTGCATAAGTTACACGTGGCTTGAAGCTGATGTATGCTTTACATGACTATCATGTGGTACATCATTTCTAGGAGGTGTTGTTTATGCTCAGTTTACACGTTACAATGCCTTGGTGGTTAGAACAGTGTTGGATTTTGGCATGTGGATGCATCATTTATGGTTTTGATAGTGGTTATGATTCATGTGTGTGGATTGTAACTGGTTTAGGTGGCTGGAATTGCACTTTGTGAAAGTCTGGTGTAGTGATCTTGATCAAGAGCTGACCTGGGGATGGTCCTGTTGGCCAAATTTTCAATTTAATGAAAGTTACATTAAACCTCAGGGAATTAAACATATGGTCTAGGCCATGTTGTGCACTTCTTATGCAATGTCTATCATGCCCATCATTTCCAAAGTCAAACTCAGGAGTACCAAAATTATGATCTAATTAAAGAGATGAGAATAAATTCACATGGGGGTTACACTTACGATCTTCAGCTGACATAACATCCATTCATGTAATACATCAAAGAATCCAATGGTGTTTGATGAAGGGATAGTTGGAAGCATAGTAAGTTTTACCGAATCATGATGCTCAAATCTGTGCTCCAAAAAGGCTTTTACATTGTTGAATCTAAGCATGCTTGTACCACTTGCTATGATGCAGGGAAAATATAATGCAAGTGATGTTGTCAGCTTCAGTTCCAGATTGCAGACTTCGGTTAGATATTTGACATCAACTGCTAGTAATGATTCTGAAAAAAGTAAAGTTGATATTGCAACAGATCAAAGAGCTGATGGTGCTGAAGAAACTCAAATACCACCACATCCTAAACCAAAGAATGTAAGAGGGATGAACGGGACAGTTTAACATTACTAAATACTAAACTTCTTTTATACATTTATGGCTTGCATAGTTGGAAGAATAACCTGTTAATACAAACAGGGCTTTTATCTGTTTGTGTAACATTAAAGCTGAAGTAACACAGACATTCTTTTTCCCTGTCCGGGCTGGAATATGATATATCTTCATTAGAGTGTAAGCAATCACACTGACTTTCTTTCCCTACATTCCTCTGTAAATAATTCTGTTTAATATATCAGATTACCAAATCTTAGTTCTCTTGTTCATGCCCTTCTTATGCCTCAGAAGTGAAATAAAGCTCCATTGTTTAAGATCTCTTACTTTGGCATCAGACTGTTCTGCATAACTTCTTTCAGTACTTTTAACTGGAGGAAGTTTCCTCCTTGTGTTTACACAATACCCTCACTGGCTCATACATGTTCCTTTCCTGGTTATCCTCATCTCTTGTTTCCATAGAGCATCCCTCATCAGTTCCTCTTTTGGTGCCTTCTTTCCTGCTGCAATTGTGTGGAGTCCTGGCTTTCTAGCAAGGTGAACATGCCCTTTGTGAAGTCCGTTGCAGCTTTGCAGAGCCCTGGCCTCCACAAATTCACACATGGCTATGCTGCAAATCTGTAATTGTATATCTGCTTTTCCAAAAGCTGCTCTGGATTAAGCTGGAAACCTACATTGGTGCATTTAATGCTTAACACTGAGTGTATACAAGGTCCAAGGACTTGAAGAAAAGGTCCGGAAGCTTAGGTAAATAGGTGGCCTTGGCCTTGATAACAATGTTATAGTTTTCTATATGCTCTTAAAGTAGGATAAGTGTCAATGCTCTTGAAGAAAAGGTCCGGAAGCTTAGGTAAATAGGTGGCCTTGGCCTTGATAACGATGTTATAGTTTTCTATATGCTCTTAAAGTAGGATAAGTGTCAATGCTAAGGCATTTACTGCTGGATGGAGTCAAGCACTGGGATGAACTGGTGGGATGCTGTGATGTCAAGTCCCACCTGGAACCCAAGGTACCTGACTGAATGACCCCTGTTCGCCCATCTAAAATCCAAGTGGATGGCCCACTTGGTGCTAGAATTTGGGTCTGTAAGGAAACTGACTTCTGCTAGTTGATTTCATACCTATTACTATGCAGAACATCTCTAATGCCACTGTGCCAGTCTCACTCACTCAAGCATCACCTCATCATCCTCAACATAGAGGGTCATGTCATTTGCATACTCCGAGTCGAACAAGTTTGTTTCAGCCGCACTGGTAGCCTGAGGCCTACAGTACTCACTCTTGAGTGAAGAAAAGAAGACATTACCTTTGCAAAGAGTAAGAAGAGATAAGGAGCTAGGGGGCAGCCTTGTTGAACAGACTGCTCCAATCAAAACTCTACCCGTTCCCACCCCCTATGATCACTCTATTGGTTGCCAATCTACATGGTGGAAGGACATCGCTAATCCACTATTGATGGAAGCCTATTTGTGCCATCGTGCCCTCCAGGATGTCTCAATCAACCTTGTCATAGGCCTTCTTGAAGTCCAAGAGGAATGTTGCCACTTGATGGGCGCAGTGCTGGGCCCAATTTGTGGCCTCGAAGAAGGTGAATACATTGTCTAGGATACTCCTATCTTGGATGAAACCTGTGTGTGTTTGATGAATGATATTTGGGAGAATGGGGGGGAGTCAGCTGCCAATCATCTTTGTCAATGGCTTATAGGCTATTGACAACAAGGTGATTAGTCACCACTGCCCTAGGCAGTCCCCCCCCTTGGGGAGGCCTACTAACATGTTGATTGGCACTAGTAGCCCTTTGGGGAGGTGCAAGGTCCTTCACCTCCTTTTAGTAGGCGAAGAAGTAAGCCCTAGATATAGTGTCATCTCTTGGGCATTTCTTCTTGTCTTGTGACTAGAAAGTATGGAAGAGCTCATCCTCAATGAAAAGGGAAAGGCTTGACCATTGCATCTTATCTATTACTAGGGATGGGATGGAGTCCCACACCTATTGCTTGTACTAGATCACACGAGCTGAGACCATCTCTTATTGAAAAGGCTGATTGTAGAAGTTAGTAGCAAGACCCAACCCATCACCTCCTTAGGAAATGATCAACCCTCTTCTACTGGTCACGTAAGTTGTGAATTTGGTCCCTCGAGGTGCAAGGCTAGTGCACTTGGAAGAACTTACTTCACATAGTGTCCCCTCTCCATACCCAGAAAGTAGTTGAGGTGCGGAAAGATAATTTTGTAATCTTGTTCTTGAGGCTTGTGAGAGCCATCCATACTCGAAACGCTTGGGTGTGGAGGGTATGATTGCCAGGTGCCTCCTAGAGCGATCTTTGAATGGTTGCTAGATCTTGTCATAGGGCCCTCTCCTCTTGCTAGCATTGCTATGGAGCCTAGAGAGTTGCATCTTGACAAACCCTGTTTGCCTCTCCCAAGGCCTCTACTATTTCCAAGCTCCTTAGCAATCCCTCCATCCTGTGCCCACTCCTTGGTCTAGGGCTGTTTGATCTGTCTCCTCACCTCCTCATGCTTGTAGGTCGAATTCATGATCCAACATGAGTGGGGATCGAGGCCCAAGGGCCTAATTAGGTATGTCAAGAGAGAGGAGAACTGGAGCATGATTTCAATGTGGTCCTTGCTAGTTGTCTCACCTTCCTCTCCCATGTGGAGCTCGCTCCTCCACATAGAACCTATCCAATTGCTCTAGGAGGATGCCACCCAACCGCCTGTTCTCCCATAAGAAGTCTAGAGAGCCATCTTGCCTACTGAATGCCGGGTCCTTGCAAGCATCAAGGGTTCCATTGGTGAAGATGAGGCCTCCCAAGCTTCTTGCTCCTCATCTACTATGCCTTGGAAGTCCATCCCTCTACTCTCTCGATCCTTTAGGGTCTCCAAGTTGTTGAAGTCACCTTCAACAATGTAGGAGTCCACCTCTGGCAATCCAACCATGATCTCCAAGTAGAAGTTAGTGCGTACATGAACCTCTATGGGTGCATAAACATTGAGGATCCCAATGGACGATCCCCCAATGTCTAGTCTAACCCACAAGGCTCTACCCTACAACAATTGTTCCATGGTTGCGGACATAGGATAGTAGGCTTAGGCCAATCGAGATATGTACTCCACCCAAAGTAACTCCTTTACACTTAAATTTGGAGATAGCTAACACTTGATTGGCCCCAGAAATGGTGCTCCCTTGCCATATTTCTTTGACTTGTATCTTGCTAACACTATAGTACACTGTGGTTGTCCAATGTATAATCTTCCAATCTCTCTACCATTTCAGGAACTATGGGCTCTCATAAATGACCAGCAGCATCAAATCTCAAGTTGCCCCTTGAATCGAAGTATAATTGGGCACGGATTGGGCCAAAAAACACTTGCATGTGGATCCACCAAATTGTAGAAATTGCTAGGGTTGCAATGTATTAAATGAATGTAAGAGTGTATAAAATGCTCAAGGGCAGAGCGGTGAGTGCTGCAATGTGACGTCCATTGAACATGGATCTTGAGTGCTGTAACCACCAATTGGAGTGTGTCGGAGGGTGTTGAAGACCAAGACATAGATCACTAGAAGTTGTAGGATGCCTAGAGATAGCAATGGAGATGTATGAGGATGCTGGCGATGGCTGTTTGGGGCACCAAACACAGTAGTGGAAGAAACTCCATGCAGCAGGCAGCAACTGGAAGGGTAGTTGCCAAGGGTTGGAGCAATAGTCAAAGTCGTGGTAGCAGTCACAAAGATTGGATAGCCACGTGGAGAAAGGTTGATGGGAAAGATCTTCACGTGAATGTGAAAAACTTGCATAGAAGGGATGAAGATTGAATGGGGATAGCTTGTCTATCTATAGATGTGGATGGACCCTCCCAAATTAAGGTTTGAGGGAAACTCTCTTGAACCGCGCACCAATTTTGCATTTAACATTAAATAAGCATGTTTTGGGGTTGTTTAAGAGGCTTATGTGGATGGAATGCATTTCTTAGCTCAATAGCCTCTCTCAGGCCCAAAAGAGGGGTAGAAAGAAAGGCCAATCCATGTTTACCCAAGGCATCCGACCCCAAAGCAGCCAAGGCATTGGACAAAGGGTGCATGATGGTTGCTCAATGGCCTATCAAGACTACAGAGGCGATAGATATCTTACTAAGGAAGTCCAAGTAGTCACCCTAGAGAGGATAGGGCACCAGACAAAGGTTGCTTGTCGGCTGTTCACTAGCCTACCAAGTCTTGCAAAGGTGGATGCAATTGCAATGAACTGTGTTGTTTTTGTTTTTGTTTGTGTTTTTCTTTTTGGTTTATTTATATAAAGGTGTTTGGAGAGATGGTTAGTGGTCGATTAAGTAGCTGCATGATATGGAAGAATGAGAAGGGATGGTTACGTCAAACCCATTTCAAAACAGACAAGCTATCTATCCACTCGAGGGTATTGATGACGAGGGAAGGGGTGATGGAGTGGTGGTGTGGTGTAAGAACCTCCAGTGGAGACAACTCAGGATCTGTTGAGGGGTGCTCTGCACAATGAGATGCAAAGGATGCTACATGCTAAGAATGCTACATGCTAAGAATGCTCATATAGCAGGTGCCACTTGGACAATGTTTGTTGTTGGAAAATTGTTTACTTGCTCAAACACTTGTTACAAAGATGATGAAATCATACAATGCAAAGGAGAAGGTATAATAGGAGGGGAAGGCCGGTGTCAAAGACAAGTGCCGAAACTTAGAGAATACCAAGAAGGGTAGCAACCCTCTCTCAACCATGGATGTCAATGTTGAAGGAGGAAGAGGAGCTAGATATTGGTCTTTGTGTGGTGCTAAGAATGATGATGTGAGGAAGCATTCCAACTGGAAGAACAAGATAAAAGTCACCACCATGATAGTATAAAGAGAGATATTGCACCATCTGCCTTGGGAGGGGAAGCCTCCATGCTGGTAGAAGAGCAAAAGTCCTAGGATGATGAAACCCTGAATGGGACGGTGCGTATCCCAAGTCTCCAGCCCAAGTAGGATCGATGCAAATCTGCATGTTGGCCCTACACTGAAAACAAAACCTTGCAAAAGAGAGGAATATTTGCAAGTACAGAGGTCAATAGTGAGATGTTCCAAGAAACAAAATAAAATGGAAGTGAAAAGCTAACTGAATAAACAATGCAATGATGCAAATGTATATATGTGTGTGAGTAAAGGTAGTGGAAGACTTAAGCATGAAAATCTAAGGACAAAATCCTATGGGCTTGACTCAATAGCGTAAAGACCTAAGAGTGTGAAGATGGAGCAAATCTAAGAATATGGCCACCATCACATATGCCCACTAGCAGGGCTTTGCCAATGAAATGCTTCATGAGGTGGTAAGGTTGTCCTAGATGGAGTGAATGTGAAGTAGATGCGTAAAGTGCAATCAGACCAATACTAGTAGATCAATTAGTTAATCGTTCAGGAGTAGTGAAAGATATAGATTGTTGAGGCTGCCCGTGTGCCAATGTCCATTAACCACTGAGGCAGATGGCGCAGCAGTGGGAGACGTAGCCCCATTGGACTAGCTAGTCGGACCGAAGGTAGTTGCAATAGTCTGCTATGGTTTTCTAGGTGGAAGACCTTGGGCCTTGGTATGACACTCCTCATCCATATGGCCGGACCTTTGATAGTGTGTGCAAAACTTATTTTTCTTAGGGAGTTCATGCCAAATGGGTTTTGTTTCTTTGGTTCCGTTTGAGGAAGAAGTGTCACCCTTAGATTGGCTTACCTTTGCATCTTGTGAGTTCTTGCTATTGTTGGTTTCCCCTCTCGAAGAAGAGGCAACCAACCCTCTTTGCTTAGATTAAGGCTATGGGGAGGCTTTTTTGTGGATTTAATCGCGTAGGCTTGCGTAATGCAAGAATTGACACTCAAACTCATAGAAGGTCAGTAATCTAAATAGTGAGTTAATGTGTTGGATAAAATGGAAGTATTTGTCGGGCAACCTGTTCAAGAAAAATGTGACGTAATCGTCATCATCTTGACTTCCAGGAGCCAATAATGGCAAACTCGGCGAGTAACCACGGATATTCGGCCAACTTGACTTTCAGATCATCCCTTAATGGAAACTCTTGAAGCTCAAAATTAAGATTGATAGGTCAAGTGTGATCTCATGCCACATAGTGGTCAATGAGATGACTCCAACATTGAGATGTGAGGGGAAAATATTGTAGTTGAGAGTGGAGTTGAGGAAGCAACTCCTCCATTAACTCAATATCGGTTGTGGCATTGTACATTTTCCATTGATGGATGAGATCAAGGTGAGCTAATTGAGGGTCCGATATGGGCTCTAGACCAATGACGAGGTTCCAAAGTCCCTGAGATTTAGGCACTTGTTGCATGAAGTTCGACCAAGTGGTGAAATTTGAGCTGTTAAAACGAGTCTTATCCGTGAAGGTATTCTTGGCCATTGCAATAGGAGTGGTAGTGCTAGGAGATGGATAAGGTGTGTAATAGGGGTAGGGTGGATAGGGTGGGGGAGTGGAGTATACTTTAGAAGTAATCCTAGAGTGCCCACCATGCATATGAGAAGTGTGCATAGTGGATCCAAATGTAAGCATGGGCTAATTAGGTATGGGCATGGTAACCGTAGGAGGAGCTAATTGTGGAGGGATAGGGACATGTAGAGCAGAGAATGGGAATCCTTGCGTAGGAGTGACTTCAGGAATGTGAGATGACACACCATAAGGAGAGGATGGAAATCCCTACATTTGAGAGATCAAAGGAGGTGCAAGAGCGGGGGTAGTAAGGGAAATGCCCATCATAGCTGTCCCAGTGGGAAATGATGTGCTCATTGACGGAAAGATGAAGAGAATTGTAGTAAAGGGTGGAATACCTTGTAACAAGGCCCCATGGTGCAAAGAGGCTTGAGGGTAAGTGGAGGGTAGAGTGTTAAAGGGTCGCATGCCCCTTAACGATGTATTGTGATGTGAAGGGGTAGGAAAGTGTGAGTATGGAATGGAGAATGAGAATGTGCTAGGAGCGAAAATAAAGGTTCCAACTCTAAGTGTGGAGGATGCAAATGTGGAGTGTAATCCAAGGGTTTGGAATGAAGAAGCGAGGAAATTGAGGTGTGGGCTAGAAGAGGTGGGTGGGATGGGAAGGATTTGAGAGGAGTGTTTTACATGCGCAAATGAAACAGAAGATGTAGATGTACCTGATGAAGGATGCATGCTTTGAGAGCCTCCTCTATTTACGTTTATATATAGGAAATCATTTGGATCCTGCACAACAAGAGGAGAAACAAGAGAGGGTTTTGATTCGTATGGCTCGAAGGGGTTGTACGAACGTAACATCGAGCTTGGTTGAAATGAAGAAGATGGGTTGCTAGTTGTCCCAAATGTTGTATGTCCTCCATGATCGGAGAGGTGGCCAGCCTTACCAATCAGTCTAGATGGTGTAGCAAGAATGGTAGGAGGTGTGTAAGATCGACTATATGTGATGCGCAAGCACTCTTCAAACTCCTCCTATGTCATGAGAATGAAATCTGGAATAGGAGAAAACAAAGATAGTGAAGGTGAAGGTGAGGTATTGTCTTCTTCGTCAAGTCCATAATGCTTGCTGAAGGCCTTAGTGATGGAGAAACCTGATAAAACATCATGGGGTCCTGAGAAGAAGGTGACTCAGACATTGTGATTTTGTTACGAGTCGTTCGTGTGCCTTGCACAAAAACCAGTACTCCATAATATCCGTAGGATACTCTTTACAAGAGTACCGGCTTTGATACCATGTCAAGAAACTGCTAGGGTTTGCATGAAGGGGAGAGAGTGCGCAATGGAGTTCGAGATAGAGGCACGAGCAAGAAAGTTGAGAGTTAGAGAGAGTGAACGTAGAGATAGGTGTACCAGATTGTGATGGTACACAAAGAATGAAAGAATGTATTTATATGTTAGGGTATAATAAGGGTGTGTTCACACCCGTATGACTATATACACGGAGACGAAGGGACTTTACACCCAACAAGCTCCCACTTAAAGGCCCAAAGTGGTACCTTTAAGCTAACCAACTCCCACTGAACGAATGCAATGCTCATGCTGAGCCTTTGCAAGACAGTGAGAACATCTGCAAGGTTATCTTGGGTTTTGACCTTAGTTTGTGTGACAAGAGCATCATCCAAGACCTGTCGAATGAAGTGGTACTGAACATCTATGTGTTTGGTACGTGCATGGAACATGGCATTCGCAAGGTTATCCTGGGTTTTGACCTTAGTTTGTGTGACAAGAGCATCATCCAAGACCTGTCGAATGAAGTGGTACTAAACATCTATGTGTTTGGTACATGCATGGAACATGGCATTCTTAGCTAGACATAGTGCACTCTGGCTATCACAACCAAGCATTGGAATACGTGAAGAAAGACCAAAATTCTTGACCAGATGGCCAAGCCAAATAGCTTCCTTAGAAGCTTATGTGGCTGAAATATATTCAGCTTGTGTAGTACTCAGTGCCACAATTTTTTGCAATCTTGAACACCAAGAGATAGCCCCACCAGCCAAAGTAAAAACATACCCACTTGTAGATTTCCTAGTGTCAAGATCTCCTACCATGTCAAAATAAAAAAATCCCTGCAACTCTAGTGTACCCTTTCCATAGCATATACACTTTTCTTGTGTACCTTTCAAGTACCTGAAGATACATTTCATTGCTTCCCAGTGTGGCTTGCCAGGGTTAGACATGAATCTACTAACAACTCCCATTGCATGAGCAATGTCAGGGCGAGTTGCAACCATGGCATACATCAAAGATCCACAAGTTGATGCATAAGGTATACCCTTCATGGCACTAGCAGCTGCATCATCCTTAGGGCAATCAGCTTTGTTAAGCTTTGTATGTGGCCGTAAAGGCATACCAAGAGGCTCAGCATCAACCATATTAAACCTGTCAAACAAGTACTTTGCTAATGTACTTGTCCTATGAGAGAAACAACAAATGTTGCCCTCTATCTCTTTTAATGCACATGCTCAAAATGTGTTCAGCTGCCCCCAAATCTTTCATGGAGAAGGCTGAACTCAGCTGCCTTTTAAGAGCATTCAAAGTACTCTTATGCTGTGCTGCAATTAGGATGTCATCCACATATAAAACCAGCAAAATAAGGCTTCCATCATTAGCCTTTTTAGTGTATAAGCAGTGATTTGCATGACTGCGTTTAAATCCATGGCTGAGCATAAAGGTATCAAATTTTTTCTACCATTGTCTAGGGGCTTGTTTCAGCCCATATAAGCTGGGTTTCAACTTACAAACCAAATGCTCTTTTCCTGGAATAGCAAATCCTTCTGGCTGCTTCATGTACAACTCTTCATCTAAGTCACCATGAAAAAAAGCAATCTTCACATCCATCTGATCCAACTCTAAATCCAAGGATGCAGTGAGAGCAAACAAAACATGGAGCGTAGTCATCTTCACCACTGGTGAAAAGACCTCCCCGAAGTCTATGCATTCCTTTTGTGTATAGCCCTTAGCAACCAGCCATGCCTTGTACTTGGGCTTCCCATCAATACATTTCACTTTGTAAACCCATTTATTAGGAATAGCTTTCCTATCCTTGGGCAAAGGTACAAGCTCCCATGTGTTATTTGCATATAGAGACTTCATCTCTTCTTGCATAGCAAGCTCCCACTTTCTCTTGTTTTCACATGACTGTGCCTCTTTAAATGTCTGAGGCTCACCCTCATCAGCCAACGAAATGCAATCCAAAGATGGCTGAAACCTCTGTGGCTGCCTTTTGACACGTGTAGACCTTCTTACCCAATGATCTGTATTATCAGGTAGTGGGCCTACATCCTGAGGAATATGCACACCATCACCAGGTGGCTGATTTTCAGCATTTTCTTGCTGCTGTAATCTGTCTTCAGCATGTTCTTATTACTGTCCTATTTCATCCTGTGCATCTACGTGTTGTCGATGATCTTCTCGCTGTAGCACAGTAGGTTGCTGCTCATTTTCAGCATCAAAAGGGATAGAACTTGCAGCTAATGGCTGCTGAATGGCTGGCTGTTCATGCTGAAATATGACCTCTTTTTGTCAAGATCACCATGTGTAGCATTTTTCAGCAACTTTGCCTCATTAAATACTACGTCTCAGCTGCGTACTATCTTTCTGCCTTGAGGAAGCCAAACTCTATAACCCATTTCTCCCTCATCTCCATATCCCATGAAGATGCCCTTGATGGATTTCATGTCTAGTTTGGTCCTTTGTTCTACAAGTACATGCACAAAGGCATCACAACCAAAGACATGCAAATGGTCATATGAAGCAGCTTTGTTAGACCAAACCTCTTCAGGAATGCCATTTTCCCATACACGATTGGGAGAGTGATTGCATACATGAACTGCAGTTTTAAGAGTCTCTCCCCAAAAGTGTTGCGAGAGATTAGCGGTGGATAGCATGCGTCTGACTCTCTCACAAAGTGTGCGATTATATCTTTCAGCCACGCCATTTGATGTAGGATTATAAGGGGCTGTCAACTCCCTCTTAATGCCATGCATCTCACAAAACTTGTTAAATTCATTTGAGACATACTCACCCCCATTATCTGTTCTTATGGCTTTCAACTTAAGCCCTTTCTGTGTGGTAACAAAAGCATGAAACTTTTTAAAAGCATCCAACACTTCCTTTTTGCTCTTAAGTACATACACCCATGACTTTCTATTGAAATCATCAATGAAAGTAACAAAGTATGGTGCACCTCCATACGAATTAACAGGCATAGTGCTAACATCAGACTATACTAAGTCAAGAGCATTAGACTTCTTAACGACACCAGAGTAATAAGGAGACTTCACATGTTTTCCATATAAACAATCATTACAAAATTCGAGACTAGAGCCTTTTACATCAAATCTCCCTAAAGAGAAGAGAACCTGAAGGCTTTTCTGGCTCATATGACCAAGTCTTTTGTGCTAAAGCTCCATCTGTGAATGGGCTTCAGCCATAGCCAAGAACTTGCCAGGTAATGCTTTACAATGCAAGTAATATAAAGTCCCTCTTTTGCTACCTTTAACAATCAACATGCGCTTATGGACCTTTCAAGATCCACCACCAAAGGTAGTAAAATACCCTCTAGCATCAAGTTGCCCAATTGATAGTAGACTTTTCTTTATGCCAGGTACAAATCTGACATCCTGCAAAATCAACTCTTGGCCATTTTCAAGGGCCAAGTGAATGTTGCCAACACCCTCTATCTCACATGCATAGTTATTACCCAAGTAAACCTTGCCTAGGCAGGTTGTAGTGTATTCAGAAAATGACTCCAAAGAGGGGGTAACATGAAAAGAGGCACCACTGTCCACTATCCATGATTGTGACAGCCCATCATGAGCTGAAAGTAAAGCATCAATTACATCCTTTTTGGTGATGTGCATATCACCTGCTGCTACCATAACGTTTACATCAATGCATGAGGCTGCAACAAGTACCTCTTCAGTGTGAGGAAGCTCTTCAATAACCACACTAGATGCAACATTTGCGTTTGCAACTTCTTTTGAGGAAGAGCTGTCATCATCTTTCTTATCATCCTTCTTTTTCTTACCCTGCTGTTTCTTTCTTTCTTGCTCTTTCTTGAAGTACTGACAATTGGGCCTTTTATACCCTTTACGTCCACACTGATAGCATGTGACATCCTGCTGTTTGGCATTGCTTTTGCTTCTGCTTTTGCCTTTACTGGGTGCATTGCCCCTCTTTTTAGAGTCCAGACCTACCTCTCACATGGTAAGCTGAGCCATTGCTTTCACACTAGACTTTCTTCTGATTTCTTCATTAAGAATTGAACCTCTAACAACATCAAAGGTCAAAGCGGAGTTGTTGCTAAGTGACACAACCAAAGATTCCTAGCTATCAGGCAAAGTCATCAACAAGAAAATAGCTTTCAATTTATTGTCGAAAGCTGCCAAACCAGAGTCCTGCAATTGACTCAAAACCCCTGTGAAAGCACTCAAATGCTTAGATAATGGCTTAGACTCATCCAACTCCATGTTCACAAGTTTACGCATAAGATGCACTTGATTCACAGGAGTTGTATTTTCATAAGTGTCCTTAAGCTTTTTCCATATAGCATAACCTATATCAAGATGCTTGATGTCTGTACATACATCTTCAGACACTGTCATCTTAATGTATGCAATGGCCTTCTTGTTAAATCTATTCCAATCCACATCTGTCATAGCTGCAAGCTTAGTCTCCAAGAGAGCATCTTCACAGTCCTTGAGAAAGAAAATGCCTTGCATCCTATCCTTCCACAAGTCAAAGCCAGTGCCATCAAACCTCTTGATTTCAAAGAGGGATTTAGTGTCATTGCTGCTAGAAACATTTGCAGCCATTTTTCAGCAATACACCAGAAATTCAATGCTGCAATTTATGATAGCAAAAATGAGCTGAATATTCAGCTGATTTCAGCCCAAATTTTCAGCAAATAATAGCAAGATTCGGTCCAAGTACATATACAGCAGTAGAATGAATGGCTTTCAGCAGTATGACTGCAATTTCAGCATACATTAAATGCATACATCACTGCCAGGTAACTCCCACTTCAGCAATATCACCAAAAATACATTTGCAACAATCCCAAATCTGCAAATGATCACTAAGACTACTGTAACATGAATAATCAGCAATACATCAACTCAATGGGAGCTGCCCAACATGTGTACTGCATACATATGTGCTCGTATCAACTTTTGATACACAAAACACCAAGAAATCTCTGCAATTTCTCCAAAATCGCACAAGTGGGAGATAAAAATGCTCAAATCACTTTGCTTATGGCAACAAGATTGCTTCAGCAATATTCCCAAAGTGCATTTCATGCATTAACTTTGCCAAAATCCATAGATTTCAGTAAAAACCCCAAAAATTTTACTATCAAATCTGTCCCAATTGCATTAATACATGTTCCCAAGAGCATAAAATTGGCAAATTTCGCTAAAACCCCAAAATTTCTGGGTCCAAGTGTGTACGAATGTCCCAATTTTGTGAAATTTTGCGAAATTTCACCAATACAGCAAAAGCCCCAATTTTTATGGGTCCAATGTTGAGAAATTTTACTCAAATGAGCAAAGTTTCACTAAATTTGGCGAAATTCCCAATTTAAACGCACATAATGTCTACAACTTTTGACTTGAAAATCACTGACAGACATAAACAAGGTCAAATCTGGGAAAAGCCCCAAATTTCGGGCTCGATTTTGCACATAATTTACAACTGTGCTTTCACGCGTGAATCCCTGGTAAAAAGAAAGGGTAATTTTGAAATTGAAGTTTTTTTTTTAAAATTCCTTACGTAAATGACGAGGAGGGAGGGTCCGTTGACCTCGTGTGATTGACGTGACGCTAGTCGCTGGTTCGTGGCCTAGTCGCGTAACTGATGCGACGCATGTCGTTGGTTCCCCCCGCTGGACCCATCCTGTTGCAACCGTTGCCTGCACGCTGGCAATTGGTCAGCTAGTCTCGACTTGTCTGCGTATCGCTTGGACTGAGGGCCCGACTGTCCTCTTGTTAACCTGCTGTCGCCCAGCTCTTGTCACGTCTTTTGCTTGCGGTTAGCCGGTCTGATCTTGGGAAGTGTGCACAACCTGGCAGCTCTGATACTAGTTTGAAGGGGAGAGAGTGCGCAATGCAGTGCGAGATAGAGGCACGAGCAGCAAAGTTGAGAGTTAGAGAGAGTGAACGCAGAGATAGGTGTACCGGATTGTGATGGTACACAAAGAATGAAAGAATGTATTTATATGTTAGGGTACAATAAGGGTGTGTTCACACCTGTATGACTATACACATGGAGACGAAGGGACTTTACACCCAACATTGCACTGAGGAAACATAGAGTGTATGACCATGATAGAAACACAAAAACACAGACATTGACGTGTAAAACTCAAACTCCAAATGCAAAACACAAAACACAAAACTCAAAAATGCAAAAACACAAATACAAACAGAGAGAGAAGAAGAATTGTGAAGTGAATGAATCAATGCACCAAATGAATGTAAGACTGTATAGAATGCTCAAGGGCAGAGCGGTAAGTGTCGAAGTGTGACGTCCACCAAAGACAGATTGTTAATGTTGTAACCACTAGTTGGAGTGTGTCGGAGGGTGTAGAAGACTAAAACACATATCATCGGAAGCAGTAGGATGCTTGGCAATAGGAGTGGAGATGCACAAGGATGCCAACGATCGTTGAAATTGCCAAATGCAGTGGAGAAAGTGTTGACTGGGGCTGGCGATGGCTGTTTGGGGCCAAATGCAGCAATGGGAGAAGCGACGGGAAATGGGTGGCGGATGGAAGGGTAGCCGCCAGGGGCTAGAGCAGGAGACAGAGTGGTGGCAGTAGTAACAAAGGTTGGACAGCCACATGGAGGAAGGTTGATGGTGAAGATCTTCACGTGATGGTGAAAAACTTGCATAGAAGGGATGAAGACTAAATGGGGGCAGCGTGTCTATTTATAGATGTGGATGGACCCTCCCAAATCAGAGTTTCACAAAAACTCTCTTGAACCGTGCACTGATTTTGTATTTTGTTAAATTAGCATGTTTTGGGCCTATTTAAGAAGCCAATCAGCATGCAATGCATTTCTTAGCTGAACATGCTCCACTATGGCATGGTATGAAGGAGGATACTAAGATGTGGAAACTTTGCACTCTCGGTGGCTTTGGAGATAGACTATAGCTAACACTCCATTGGCTCCAAAACTGGTGCCCCCTTGCCATATTTCTTTAACTTGTATTCCACAAACTCTATAGTACAGCAATGCTATCCAATGTACAATCTTCCAATCTCTCTACAATTTTGGGAACTATGGGCTGCCACAAATGACCAGCCGCATCAAAGCTCGAATTCCCCCTTGAATCCAAGTACAATGGGGCACAAACTGGGCCAGAAACACTTGCATGCGGGTCCACCAAACTGTAGAAGGGCAAACCACTTTAGACATGCTGTAATTTTTAGGAGTTAAAACTAACTCTTTGATTCCCAATCCTCAATCTATGCGCATACTTCATAAGGTGACTGAAAAGCCCTAATTACAGCAGCAATTAGGTTTATTGAAAGCAAAGAAAATTGATTGAGGAGAAAGAAAATCAGCAAGAGAGAATCTTTCAAACAGTAACAGTGATGGTGATTCTGTATCAACAGTTGTGAAAAAGGGGTAAAAATCTAGTGTGGCTAGCAAGGCCTCCTTTTCTACCACCACCTCTCACTGAGGTGGAGAAGAAAATTGCTGTCCCTCTCGTTGTGCATGCACGATTTGCTGTGACCTCCCTCAAAATTCATGTAGCAGCACACAAAATACACATAACAGCAGGTGCCATGGCTGGAATGACCCTCTCTGTGTCTCAGCCAGCCCCCAATGGCATCAGGCAGCCTTATATGACATGTTTTCTCCCCTGCTGACAAGTGACACACTTGCTAATCCATACATATTCTCTAGAAAATGAATTTCTACCAATATTTAATTGTGAAAATTAAATAACGGTCCTGTCCATAAACTGGCCACTAAGCATTAAATGATTAATTTTTCTCTAGCCCAATGACACCAAAAGTCATTTCCAAGGGCATTAACATCTCACTATTTTTCCTATCTGACTTTTGGAGGAGATTGGAAGATATTTTTAGATTATTAGTGCATAGGGTGTGATTTATAAAATTATGGCTGGCTGAATTATCTACTAGGATTCTAACTTTGTAAGCTCCAACAAATCCATGCACCCTTACCGACTCGTCGTCCAAAAGTAGGCTCTTCCCACATGGATGTTGACATGCCGCACTTATGTGCATTGTCTATATCCAAATCCTCTTAAGTCTTACACTTTCTATGATCTCTGATTTCCAAGATTTGTGCAATGTGGATATATTTATCCTTCTTGCCATTGAAAACATAGTTTTTCCTCTTTGCCTTATCATAATTTTCTTGACTTAATTTAGGCCCTAAACTTTTCTTTTTAATTAAAGGTGGTTTGCTATCATTAGTGAAAGGCAATTTTTTTAAATACTTTCCCCATGGGTCTAGATGTGCTCTATTCCATAAATTTGGAGCTTATCTTGGTGGGATTGGTGAATGCATCCACGCATGTATTATCTTCATAATCTAATTGCATCCTCAAGGATCTTAGGTGCACTCCCCTTTCCTTCCCTTGTGCAAGATTTATTCAACTCCCCAACAAAATCTCGTCTTTTGAAAGTCATCAATCCTTCTAGTTTAAGGATAGTTTCGCAGTATTCAGGGATATATGTCAACAAAAGTCTATCCCTTTGCATGACCTTATTTCAATTCTCCTAATTTCTTTCCATTTCAATTTTTGGAAGAAAAATTTTCAGAAATACTGATTCAAATTGAAGACCTTATCTATGCTTTTGGCCATAAAGACAAAGTGGCCTCAACACACTTGATATTCAAGTGGTGTGTTCTTTATTTTATGCAAATCTTTCTACTTTTGAAGAAAGGTGACTAGTGCATCACTATTCTTGCCCTTCTCTTCACCATTAAATTTGGTAGGTTTCATCTATTTGAGCACAGGATTATCTGATAATCTTGACTGTTGAGATTGTTTAGACAGACCCTTTGATGAAATGAATATTGGATCTTGACTACTACCACCCATGTCTTTTGACATAGTTGGTGTGCTGGACCATACTAGTGTGGATCTTATATCTTGAATATCTAGTTGTTTTCATTTTTCCTTTTCAGCACTTTCAAAATGAGTCGGTTGTGATTTCATGGTATCCAATGTTCCCATGAAAACCCGCATGTGCATTTCCATGATATCGACATGAACCATGAGCAATTCAAATAGTTTGTGCATAGCAAGGTGGTTGTCTCAATGTTCCTCAACCCCTTAAATATCTATCTTTGGATTAGTCATAGGATGATCCTTTGTAATCTGTTTATGCCCTTCATCTTTTTGAATTGTTATGTTTGATTCAGTGGGATTTTAAAAGGAAGATAACTGATTGCTAAAGTATACTAATGGAGTCACAAAATCACACAATGAATTCACCTAAGTACACTTCCTCGATGGTACTTGTGGAGGATTTTACTTCAGCTGCCGTCAAAACACTTCTTTTTAAAATGTGTCCACTTCCAAAACTGATAGCTGAAGACAATTGGTTGCATCTGACTTTTGAATAGTCGAAGAAGTGTGACTTGCTTCTTTTTTAGTACCCAAAATCAGCAAATTCAGGCTTGAAGTAACTGCTGTCTTGTATTTTTACAGATGAAAATAACCAAGCTGGTCAATTTTGATCACACAATTGATCATTTTGTTGACAAAATGATGGTGCTGGAATTGCCCAAATTGTTAGAATTTGCCAATTCTATGGATAGTGCCCAATGTTTTGGTTTCCTCCATTTTGAACGTTTGGTATCAGAGTAGCTTCTATGTGCAGATTTTGAACACTTGGTATTAGAGTAGCTTCTATGTGCGGATTTGAACAGCCATTGTCAGCCGTTGCCGCTCTGCCAAGCTCCTACTGCTGCAGCCAGCCGATGTTCACCTCTAGGAAGAGAAGTTGCTGTTTTGGAGGTGGTGCGGTGGCTGTTTTCAGCCTGCATGCAGTCTCGTACACAGTCTTGCATGCAACCATACACACACAGTCTCTCTCAGCCTTGTTCGTAATGTTCTCAACCCTGCCCACATTTCCGTTGCATTGCTCACTATTTTCTCAATCCTGCCCACCATTTTCTGCAGATTTGAGAAAAAACGCAAAAATCCTAATTTTTCAAGTTTGGGTATTTTAAATTTTTTTTGCAATTTCTCATCTGTCTTGGTCGTCTCATACTTAGTTTCAAGGAAATTTTCAATTTCTCACATTTTTTGCCAAGGAATTTGGGGATTTTCAGCTAGCCTTCCCAATTTCTAAAATTTCTTGAAATTTCTTTGAGGAAAGTTGGGGCTTTTGCCCGATTCAAGTTTCCCTACGTGAATCTTTGCCAAAATTGTCAAACTACACAATTTCTTCAACATTGGTGCAAGAAATATGGGGCTTTTCAGTTTTTTAGCTCCAGCACCCATCACAAGGTAGATTCCAGCTGATGATTATTGTTGGCACGCATCCAGAGGCGCCATCAGTTTTTTAGCTCCAGCACCCATCACGAGGTAGATTCCAGTGACTTGCAACTACTAAGAGGTCTTGCACCTCAGACACCTTAGTGTTGCTCAAGTACTTTTCTTGATAGCATTGTTAGCAAGAAGGGCCATCATTCCGCATATTCAATCTTGCAAGGCCTCAAAATCAGTATGGGATATACTTGAGCGTATGCTTGTTGCCCACAATGAGGCAAGGATCTCCTATCTTTGCAGAGAGTTGGCAAATGTGAATATGCACGAGGGTGATAGCATGATAGAACACCTTACTCATATACAAGATTTGCATGAGCAACTGCACAATGTTGATGAGATTACTCAGGATGCTGAATTGGTGAACATCACACTGAACTCTCTTCCAGAGTCATATCTTGGTTTTGACACCTCTTTGATGTCATTTGGGGGGGGGGAAGCGGGAGGTAGAAGCCTCTTACTTTTGTGTAGTTGAAAGGCCTCTTGTTACAATAGGAGCAAACTCGGAAGAATGTTGCATTTTATTCATGTGATGTGGCTATGCTTTCCAAGTTTAAAGGCAAGGGTAAAGCTAAACAAAATGTAGAAAATTAACAAAAGGGTGATGCTAGACAGCCATTAAACAAGGTAGTCAAAGGCTCAGATAAGTGACTATATTGATTCTTCTATGGCCGATTTCGCATTTAATGCAGTTGAAACGCAGCAAACATGGTATTTTAATTGTGGTGCTTCAAAGCACATCACTTCCAGAAGTATTTGTTTACTTCTTTGCATTCAGTCCCTATTGGGAAGCATGTCACATATGCGAATAGTAGTAGTTATGATGTTTTTGGCATTGGGACAATCACTATTATTGGTGCAGATATTTCAGACATCATGCTTCTAGATGTATTGTTTGTACCTGGCATTACAAAGAACTTGTTGTCTATTTTTGCCTTCAATAACCATGGCTTTCAGGTCATCTTTAAGGATGATAAATGTATTGTTAGAGATAGAGAGATGGACTATGCACTCAGGCTGTTCGGCACCCTGTAGAAGGGTTTATTCTTGTTAGACACTTATGACAGACAGTCTCATGATGCTCTAGTAGTCACTAGTCTTGCGTTCGCTATGCAGAATGTGGGGCTTTGGCATGCCCACCATGGACATATGAGTTTTGGGAGTTTGATGACCCTTTAGAGGTGTCATATGGTAGATGCATTGCCTCCAGTGGAGACCCCACCTTCTCATGCATGCGAGGAATATATTTTGGGCAAAATGCACAGGTTTGCCTAAAAGAATGGTGCAGTGTGTGCTGCTTGAAAAATGTAGCTTACTTTGATGTTTGTGGTCCCATGAGGACACGTGCATTTAGGGGCCATCTTTACTTTGTTATGTTCATTGATGACTACTCTCGATATACATAGGTGTATGGGTTGAAGGCAAAATCTGATGTATTCATGCATTTTAAACATCTTGTGGCAAAGCTTGAGATTGAAATTGGTTTAAAAGTGCTGACACTTTGCATAGATGGAGAGGGCGAGTACATGTCTCTTGCATTTGAGACATTTGTTGGATCGTGGCACTATGCATCAAGCCACTGCTAGAATGACTTCTAAGCAAAATGGAGTTGCTGAAAGGAAGAATTGCACTCTCATGGAAATGACTTGTATGTTAAAAAGCAAGCGGCTACCACATATATTTTGGTTAGAAGGGCTTCAGTGTGCCAATCATGTATTCAATCGTGCACCTACAAAGGCTTTGAAGACGATCACACAATTTGAAGCTTGGCATGGAAAAATACCCAAAGTTGACTACTTTGCAGTGTTTGGATGCATAGCCTACGTACATGTTCAGAAAGGGCTTCGTAGGAAGCTTGATGATAAGGTTGTAAAACACATTTTGATTGGATATAGTTCGGAAAGCAAAGGCTATCGCATTATTGGTCATATTTGTTGAAAACATAGCATTTTCTCACAACCAGTTTCAAACGCTAGCCATACATGACATTGGTGATGTTTTTGAAGGCCTTTCACCCTTTTCTTTGGATTCGTGCCTGCTTGTATTGGCAGGACAGATCTATTACAGCAAGGTGTTGCTACTCCATATTCTCTCGAACAGTAAGGTATTGATGAGGCTTGCCACTTGTAGTGGAGACAACGGTTTAATATGAAAGGTCTACCGTAAATGCAGTAAAAATAGTCGAGATGGCTGTTACAAATTCTCTAGGAGAGTAAAATGGATGCTCCATTACCTTAGTGCACTAGCATGTGTTGATGAGCTCATTGTTGGATGATGATAAGCCTACTTTCTTGGATGAAGCTTAGCAAGGTTACATTGGACACAAGCCATGCAAAAGGAGTTAAGACTCCATCGCCACTAATTCTATATGGGATATTGTGGATGTACCACTTGGCAAGAAGGCCATTGGCACTAAGTGGGTTTTCAAACTCAAACATAAAGCTGATGGTACAATTGATAGATTCAAGGCATGGTTGGTCGCAAAAGGCTATGTGTAGAAGAAAGGCATAGATTATGAGGAAACTTTTGCTCCTACATTCCGTATGAGTACGGTGAGATGTTTGATTGCAATGGTTGCACATTGTGACTGGAAAGTACATCAGTTGGATATTAAGACAACATTCTTGAATGGGGATTTGCATGAGAATGTTTTTGTGTCACGACCTCGAGGGTTTGTGATTAAAGAAAAAGAGCACATGGTATGCAAGGTGTATAAAGCTCTTTATGGTCTTAAATAGGCTCCTTGTGCATGGTACTCAAAATTTGATGCATATTCGAGCAATGAAAAGTTCAAAAAAAGTCTGATTGCTCCCACTCTATGCAGTAAGAATGAAGGGAGAGACTTGTTGATTATCATTCTTTATGTGGATGACATATTGCTCACTAGACCTACAAAGGAAAAATTACATATTTTAAAGCTGAATTAAAACATGCATTTGCTATGTCAGATATGGGTTGTCTATACTATTATTTGGGTTTTAGTTCACCCAAAGTCAACATGGTATTATCATGTTAGAGTCACAATATGTGGATAAGCTGTTACATAGGTTTAATATGTAAGATTGTAAACCTATGTGCACTCCTATGGAGCAAGGCTTATAGCTATCTATGCATGAAGGTGAAGAGATATCTGATGTTGCAATTTACAGCCAAGGTTGTCTTATTCAGCTTTGCAACATGTGCCTTGACATTCAATATACAATATCTCAAGTGAGTAGGTATATGCATAGTCCACGGACCAAACATTGGCAAGCTGTTAAGCGGATCATCAGATATTTGCAAGGTACTAAATCACATGCATTATTATTTCTAGGGGGAGAGACTTGCATCTACATGCTTATAGTGATTCAAATTGGGCTGGTGATATAGATACTAGCCAGTCTACTAGTGGACACTGTTTCTTTTTGGGCCATTCATGCATTTCATGGCTAAGCAAGAAACAGCCTACAGTGGCTACCTCGTCACGTGAGGCGGAGTACATGGCAGCCTTCACCGCAACAGCGGAATGTGTATGGCTACATAGATTGTTGGTTGATCTACAGATTTCTTTGGAGGGTCCTACACCCATTCTATCTGACAGTCAGAGTGCTGTTGTAGTGGCACAGAATCTTATGTTTCATGCTCACACGAAACACATTGAGGTACATTACCATTATGTCAGAGAGAGATGCTATGCAGGAGAGATCAATTTGATGTATGTCCCTACATAGGAGAATATTGCAGACATTTTCACCAAAGCACTTTCTCGTGAGAAGTTGAGGCTTTTCAAAAGTCCTTGGACTTGCTACCCTTTGGTGATTGATCTTCTTGTACTTCTACCACATTGGCACTATAGGGGGTATTAGAATTTGCCAATTCTATGGCAATGCCCAATGTTTTAGTTAGTTGGTTTGTAGTGTGAACACAACTACATTAATAAGTTGTGTCACCACTTCTAGAGTTAGTTCTAGAGTTAAATTAACTCTAGTTGAGTTAGGGATAGGTCTAACTTACTTAAGACCTGTTGTTCTTTCATTCTATTATTTTAGCGCTTGCATCTTTTGAGTGTGGAACTGCTGCCTACTCTTGCTCATTGTCTTGTGTTCATACACACTCTCTCTTCCTCCATTTCCAACACAAATCTGCCTTGACCACCTACTTGAAGGTGATCAAATCTCTAACATTATCATGACTTAGTTTTCGTTATCAAACTAGTGATATATCTATTCTTAGTAGTGGAGCTGTGAGTATTTGTCAATACAAAAAACTATTACCACACAATCACTCTCTTCTCACTCTCTCTTCCTTGAGGATCAAGGAAATCTCCTTGAAGTTTTCACATAGCAAAGCTGAATCTGCCATGGTATACACAATATAATGGAAGATTAGGATATGGTCTAGTAATGGGCAAATACAATAGATCTGACCAATATTTTGTTTCTCATAACGCGTACATTGATCAAGGCATTCTTTCTCAACTTTTAGTATGTTTGTGTCTGCAAATCTCTTTGTACAGGTGGTGGGACAAGAAAGGCACAGCACAAAATGCATGTAAAATGCTGGAGTCTATGTGGTAGACCTATATAATAGCAACTACTTTTTCTTTTGCAACTTCACTCACTTCTCACACTCTCTCCCTTATGGATCAAGGAAATCTCCTCAAAGTTTTCACATAACAAATCTGTGCCATTGTATGCACAATATATAACTGAAGATTAGGATATGGCATAGTAATAGGGAAATACAGAGGAGTTTTTCAATGTATCTAAGGCTTCATTTTTCTTTGAAGACCTTTGTACAAGTGGTGGAACAAGAAGGGCATAGCACAAAAATGGATGTAAAAGGCTGAAGTCCATGTGGCAGACCTATATGTAATAGCAGCTACTTCTTTTTCTTTTGCAACATCGAGGAGTATGATTCCTACATGTCGGCTACAAGTTAATGCAGCAAAAATCATGGGTTTACCTAAGACAATAGAAAGATCAATACCATTGTATGCTGCAGCATGCAGAAGTGAATTGTATTGACCTTTAGTGATAGAGCCCAAATTGCCCTTCGAAGTGCATTATAAGATGCAACAAGTGTCTAACTCATGAAGCAACACAAGCACTGAAAATTTGATCTCATGCAGTGATCTATCTACTACATCATTCATTACTTCCTCTACTTGGACATACTTAATGTTTGAATCTATATGTTAAAGTTAATTTTTGGCTTAACAATGTTCTCGGAAGATTAACCTAGTTCTCTTTTAGGTACATCCTACAATCATATTAGGATAAAACGAATACTTCTTAGCAAAACGAGTAGGTTGATACCTGCTCTTTATGATGTATGTGTGGCTCACTACATGGAACTATGAAAGTGCTACAAGTTAGTGCAGCAAAAATCATGGGTTTACCTAAGACAATAAAAAGATCAATACATGTTTAACTTAATTTTTGGCTTAACAATGCTTTTGTAAGATTAATCTAGATCTCTTTTAGGTACATCCTACAATCATATTGGGGAAAACGAATACATCTTAGCAAAAGGAGTAGGTCTATACTTGTGTTTTATGATATAAGTGTGGCTTACTACATGGAACTATGAAAGTATAATAGAACAAGTTGATCTGTTTTTTTTTTTGTGAAGATGCTTAAATTAAATAAATCAACATATTTACATCAAGCCTCCTGGCTAGCCATAAAAAACCAAACAATTCAGAAGTCAAGACAAAGAGCTACCAAAACTTAGCATACAAACAGTATGCTAATGGCACAATAGGAGTAGAGTGAACAATATCCAGCCAAGGAGTAGCCACATGAGGGAGGACTAGGTCCACTGAAACCATGGAAGAGATCTACCATAATAGTAATCCTCAAACACGGGCTACATGATCACCAATACTTGAGGCCGAGTAAAAAATGAAGGCATTAGAGGTGTGCCAAATGTGCTAGAGGGCTATGCATTTGAGAAAATGGAAGAGGCAAAGATAATCTGATTGCAAAGTGGATGAAGAGGGCATGTTGCCCAGGATCCAAGAATGGATGGGTGTTTGCTATTGAGTCAGGGAGGTCCACACACGAGAAACAAAGCTCTAAACTTGGCTCACTAGAGGCTAGGAAATGAAGACATGAATCTGTCTCTCATCATATGTAGTACAAAAGATACATATACTGTGTGAGATCTTACTTGCACGTAGCACATCCCTAGTGGAAAGACCTCCGATATAAGCAGTCTCCATATAAAAAAAATATAAATATAAAAACTTTCCCTTTTAAGGAATCTTGGACCGCCACAATTAAAGAAATCTATTCTAGCACTTCGGTCTGCTATCCCAAGCACGCCAAACTTGATTCGCTTTCTCAATCACCCATCTCTTCCTGTACCATTTTATGGTAGATCTAGCCAACCTTTTTTGAAAGTCATTAGGTTTCACAAACATCTAGTCTTGCCAAGGGGAAGCATGTTGAAAAACAAGCAATGGATTATATCGCTGAAGCTGCTCTTGCAAGGTTGACCAAATGTGGCTATTGCCTCTAGGCACCCAATATTGGCGTATGTAACAGAAAGAATAAAGACGGGATTGCTAAGGAATGACATCATCATTCATAGTTTGCAGCCCCAATCAAGCCATTTGATTAAATTTCTCTTGCCATAAATCTTTATCTTATTTGACCAATCAAGCAACCTAGAATTGGCCAGTACTTCGGCTTGTAACGAATTAGCCCCCTTTCAGAGATTAGGAGGATGCCAAATTGTAAAATGAAGAATCTCTTGCCAAAAGGCTATCAAATGGGCTAGGAGAAATGATTGTGAAGTTTTAAGAGGCCGTGTAGAATTTAGTACGTGCCACCAAGATACTTGGATAACTGTGTGACCATGGGAGTTACTAGTCTCCTCGATAAAATTTTTTGTAATATTAATCCAAGGATGACTTTGCACACATAGGGCTTGCAAAAGTGCCATTCTCGAAGCTATTATACGAAGATTGATATCCAAGACAGCAACTCCCCCCAACCATTTTATAGTAACATGGTGCCAAGATATCCACACTGACCCAAATGATTGCCTTTCTTTTTCCATAACATAAAGCGAATGGAGTGTACCAATTCTAAGAGGGATTTTTTGATCCAAGGAAGCAAGGGTAAAAAAATGGGAGGGTTGTCATGAGGACATGCATTTTTGAAATCACTTAACATGTGGATTAATTTTTAATCGCATGGTTAAGTAAATGTTGCACATGTGAGGTGTAACTGGGGTTAGAGTAAATTTACGAGCATGGCACCTGAGGAAATCACGGGATGTCAAAGGCAAAAGTTGCTATAAGTTATGCCACACAAGTACTTGGTGGTATCTAGTGCTAGTTGTTGGCCTAGGTCATTCATTTGGCCATAAGTGTTAGTTGGTGATATTAGAGAAGTGGCGTTTAATTGTACCTAATGCCAATTTGATGGTCCAAGATGGCATAGAGACACTCGAGAATGGAAGTTGCCTAGTCAATTTCATTATTGGCTAGTCAGATTATTTTTCAGGATAATGAAATAATTATTAGATTAATTTTCAGTATTTAAAGATTGAAAATTAATATTTAATTATGGATAATGTTAAAAAAGCCATTTGGGAAGGCTGCCACTTGTCAAAAATGCCCATGCAAGACTGAAAACGTCTTTAGAGGCTGGAAAGAGGCATTTTAGTGTATTCAACTTGCAAAAGAGAGAGAGGAGATGTTGCTGGTTTGATTTGCAGCCATTGGAGGGCCTTCTGAGGCAGCCAAGGGTAGGAGAAGACCAATCAATAGTAGGTGATTGAGTCTACAGGCTGTTGAGACAGAGCAGCAGCAGTAAATGACTAATTTTCTTCAGTTCTTTGCATCTACAAGCTGTTGAGATAGGGCAGAACAGTAAATGACAAATTTTCTTTAGTTCCTCACGAAGAAAGTTGAATTTTCTCTCCTCAGTATTCTCTCTCATCTCCTAGTCTTGCTACAACCTTGCTTCGAAGATTACAACATTGAGATCACTAGAGGCTGAGAAATTTCAGATATCTATGTTGTAAACCCTAATTTGTAGCAGATATTAGGGTTTAGCAGGAGCTTTGAAAAGTGTGCTAGAAAGACTTGGATTGAATAGGAATGAAGCTGTTTTTAGTCAAATTCAACTGGAGGGACTAACAAATCAATAAATTTGGGGCATTTTCCATCTCTATCAAATTGGGTGAAGGCCAATTGACTACCCGAATCAAGGGGTAAACAAGATTGAAGACTTGCTGGTCATTTGGGACAGAAAGGGAGTTGGAATACCGAAAGGGATTGGAAGAATCCCATTGTATATCAACTTTTTCTTCAATTAAGTTAAATAAATACCGAAACGAGTGTCATTTTTGGGACGAACAGGGTGTCCATTGTCCAAGATTGTAAGTTAATTTGCATTTCTCAGTTTTGTAATAAATGTTAGTGCTGTAACTAAGTTGTAATTAGGGAATTACCACCCATCCATGGAAGGAAGGCTAGTTTCATGGTTCCATTGCCGGGACCCAGTCACAATGACGTGCAAACTAATCCATTGCTTAATATGGTAATCACAAACCACTTTGTCCAACATCTTGATTGTCCTTACTGAACCACTACCTGAATTGCTAGTATGCTTCTGTAATGTGCCTCCTGGTGTGTCCCATTCCACCAGTACAGGTGCTACTTGCTGATTTTTGGAAGTTTGTATATTGAATCACAAAAAGCACTTAATGTGCTAAAGCAGGTGCCTACAGTTGGTATTATAATTTAATAGATTTCTAAGCATGGGTTTAGGAAGGTGGAAACCACATACTGCTCAGAAACGCATGACCAAAAAAAATTCATTTGCATATATCTGCAATGTTATCTAACTTGAATTGCTATCTTCCTCATAGACTTAGCCCATGGGTGGATAGGCTTGGCATACCAACAGGCCTGTCTATGCAGGATCACCAAAATGAACATCATTTTTTGTATTTCAAATTTTTGTCCTCTTCTCAGCATTATCTCAATTTATAGTTTATAGTTTCTGGAGCTTTAGGATGCAATGTTGCATAAGGGTGTTTTGTAGCAAAGAGCCCGAACTATGAAGGATGAAGTAGAAGTGGGGCTGCACTCTCTTGTTTCAGTTCTTTCTTGCATGTGTAAGGAGTAATAACTAGGCCTTTTCCTTACAGAATTTATTTATGGTTATCTGAGATCTCTCTATCTCTTTTGAGCTATCAAGGTTTCACTTCTAATACTTATTGGAGATCAACATGGATACATTGTTTTTGGACTTATAGTTATCTCACTATTTTCCTGGAGCTATCAAGGTTTTCACTTCCTGGAGATCCACATGCATTCATGATTTTAGGCATTGTGGGTTTATGCCATTTGAGATTCAGAATGATATAATTAAGAAATGTGAGCATGCCCTTCTTTAGTGTGATTGCGTTTACATTCATGAATGTATAGTGTTGGATAATTCTTGAATTGTGATATGTTTGGTCGTAACCTCTGCATGGAAGAAAGTTGCATTTCGCTTCTCTTACACTTTCAAGTTCAAAACCTTACAGCCTGTATCCTGGCTAAGTTTAGCACTTTTGATGATGACTGGAGGGGGACTACTATTCTTTTATGACAAGGAGAAGCGGCGGATTGAAGGTAGGGCTCCTAACTGAAAATTCTCTATTCATGAAAAAAAAGTTTTGCATTATGTATCCTAGTTGCTACCAAAACATTTTGCTGGATGAAGCTGAGTGCAAATCTCTTGAGCACATTATCTAAAGTTCTACTCAAATTTTGTTCTGATGTGTCACTTATGATTGGTATTCTTCTTAAAACTATCAGTTCTCCCTGAAGATAGACTGGCATATTTGTATCGAGTATGGGATGAGCTATCCTCTAAATTTTATTTCAATTTAGGATTACCCTGATTAATCTGTTTGTAATCTATATTTCTGAACTAGTAATTGAATGAAAAAAGGGTGGCATGTAAATCGGTTAAAAACTTAGTCCCGGTTTCTCAACTTTATCTTGTTCATTGAATCATAAAAGTGCTTTTCCCCTTTATTCAATGCCATAAGAACAGTCAAATGACTAAGTTGCTTACTAAGTTAACATGGGATGATATCTTTTTGTCCAAATTTGCAAGGAGCCAGTATGAAGAATAGTCAAATGACTAAGTCATTTACTAAGTTAACATGCGATGATATCTTTTAGTCCAAATTTGCAGGGAGCTGGTATGAACAGCAGTGGTGGATCTCAAGGGGACAACCAATGCTGACACCAAGCATGACAACAACCAGCATGCAGTAGTTTGTTTGTTTGCATGTGTGTTTCAGACTGTGTCCTAAAGGCTACATTTTTGCAGTCCCCAGCAAGGCATGTGTGTTTCAGACTGTGTCCTAAAGGCTACATTTTTGCAGTCCCCAGCAAGGGGCCATGGGGGAGAGCTTCCAGCCATGCATTTTGAATCACCAGCCAGGAAAGGCACCCGATAGTTTTCCCAGTTCCTAACCCTGCATTTTTGGTTCAGTCCAGCTGTCCGACAGTGACATGGATGTATTTGAGTTGCCTAGAGTTGGGAATAGCTGGCCCTTCCTCAAGCATTGCCTGAATTTGTGCCACTTAACTCCTAAACCTTAGACTGGTTTCCACCAGTTTGATTTTGTAGTTTTGGATTGGAAACTGATTTCATTTGACCCTGAGATTTCTAAAGACTTTCTGAGGTTGAAGGTGAACTTACATAAATTCTAGTTTAGCAGGCAGTGGATGTATTTTTATTCCAAGATAAGAGACATTTAATAATAATCGCCTCAGTTAAAAGAGATGAAGACGAAATATAATACGAGCCTTTTATAGGACCAAGTATCAGTGCAAGGTAACAATAGGTAGTCCAACACAAGGGCTGTTTGAAAAGCCAATTAGGAGGTCTATTTTGCCAAATCATATTGGTCTAGATGGACGAAAGGGCTAGAGTCTCACGTCTCAAGGATAGCTCATCTCCATGCACTTGGAGTCCTATAGTCTTTCCCGTCTCTTGTGGAGCATATGGCTGATCTCTATCCAGATCTTAGTGATGGTCTCTGCTGTAGATATGTCCAGCAGCTCCAGCTTGATCGCATCTCCCATCGATATGGACCAAGCAATAAAACTAGCAATCAGCTCCCATATGTGATAATTTTTCTTAATTCACTCTGTTTGGAAATTATGCTCGGCTGCCCTCCTGGAAAGACTTATTCCCTTGAATTCATTTGGTCTGATTTAGACGGTTCAAGGGATTCATGAGCTAAGATGCCCTAGACCCGCCGCCCTAGCAAACAATCATCTCACATAGAGTACAGAGAGGCTTGGGGATCATAGAACCAGAGCATTAGAGTCAGGCCTTACTTGGCAGGTTGGTGGGGACTTATACATTGTAGATTGATGCTGCAACTCCTCTAGATGTGGGAGGGCTGCACCTTGGACGAGCTGGAGTGGATCTAGAAGAGTAGTGTTGGACAGCCTCAGATCTCTTCAGTCCCACAAGACCCAATGGGTTTCTTGTTTTGCACACAGGGATGGCAGACACATTCTTATGTAGCATGATGTTGATTGGGACTCCTGTTTGCAACTAGGATTGAGTAGAGTAGTTCATCACGAAGCTTTTCGTTTGCACCTTTTGGAAGTAACTCTAAGATAGCTGACAACAGGTCACCTTTTTTTAGTTGGTGGCTCATGGGGGTCTTTTAGTTGGTAGTTGGATGGCACGAATACAAAAAGCTTTTGGCGAATGCTGCCCATGACAGTGCATGGGGACTCTCAAGCATTCCCTATGGCAGCCTAGCTGGTGTGGAGGACTTGCAAGATTGGTGGTAGACGAAGGGCAGAGAGGTTTGTTGGCCCTTCCCAATCTTCCTTCTAGGAGGACCTGCGTTCTATTGATTAGAGGGAAGACTTGGAAGCTAGATTCTTGCATTACTAAACATTTATAAGTGGAGACTGTGGATGTGGGGGGGGTTGTACCTTAGATAAGTCTGAGTGGGATCTAGGAGTGTATTGTTGGCTGAACTCTTCAGTCTTATAGAGTCAATGAGTTTCTTGTCTTACACTACATGGAACAGCAGACACATTCCGACGCAAGCTGACATTGATAGAATTCACACCCGCAACGAGCCTACCTCCAATAGACCATGTGTACATGTGGCATATTTGCATTTCTTGCAGATGGAATATATGATTCGTCTAGTCCAGTCGGACTCGTATAACAAGATTGAAGACCCATGTGGTTTGTATTGAAATATGATTTAACTATTAAAGGAAAAGCTAACAATGGACCTTGAAAAGGTTTCTCCCTATCCCTATCTCTAGCTCTACCTTTCACACAATGCTAAACCTCATGAAACCTTCACATTGCATACCTCTCACCTTGAGAAAGCCACAAATAGAACTAATGCCTACTAATGGTTGTAGATATTGTGGCAAGATCCAAACAAGTAGTGTGACAAGGCTTCTTATCAACTTGTCAAAGTTGGGCAAAGAATGCTAACCATACCTTAAATCCTTGAGATCATTAATAAGTATTCCCCCATTTCAAAGACAACCAACAATCTCTACACAAGCATTGTTGAAGCTCAAGAGTGACATGATCTCGCTTGCTACTATGGAATAGTTTGAGTCCCTTTTTAGTTGGCAATTGCAACCATTGCCAACATTGGATCCAAGAGACAAGCTATGCTTGTCGAGGCCAAGGGAAATGTTTTGTTAGGGAGTGACAAATGAATGTGAAGGTAGAGATTACACACACCATCATTGAGTGCAATCTCCCCTTTTAAATTCTTAGTGTGAATAGATGTTGAAGAGTGATGAAAGTCATAGCCATGTTGGATTTATGTAGGGGGTGGCACAAAGTCACTTACAATGACATGCACACAAAAAAGCTAGATGAGGAGAGAAAAAGGGTCAACAAGTGCCTTGAGCTTGTGCATGTTAGTTGGGTGAAGTGTGTCTATCACTTTACCTAGTCTTTCTAGTGATTTTTTAAAAGCAACCTTGCAAAATTTTAAAACATATCTATGTAATGTAGGTAAAACACCCTCTTAAAGATAATTATTGATGAAATGTGGGGGTGGAAACAAAGCCTTAGAAATGTAGGGTAATAAATATTAGTAGTCATGATTGTCATGCTTTGTTAACTCCTGCTTGTGAATCGACGAGGATTTTACGAGCTTTGACACGTCTGTCATTTGTTTTGATGGAGGAGGTAGCTTGCTCTAGAGCAGCTATTTCATTGCCTTTTTGTGCATTTCCTCCTTTAGTCAGGCTTTTATGTGTATTTCTTGAGCAACTTCTGCATTTTCCAGTTTGCCATCACCTGCTGGACATTGTCCATCCGTATCATGATTTTTTCATGCCTTGTAGTGCCATGTCAGCATATTGCGACTGCATTAAATGCAGTCAGCCCACATTTTGGGACCATTGGTGCAGGTCGGCCAGCATTTAGGGATTTAGTCTATTTATAGGCCATAGTTGGCTGGTCATCATCGTCTTCTTGTCTTCCACCTAGTAGGTGCATGCTCCAACTTCGGCATTTTCCTTTGTCCCCAGTGTTGTCTTCATCATCAACCTGATCTGGTGCCCTCATTGATGCTGCGGATTGGGTGCAGGGACTGATCAGAGTCTTCTTCTTGTATTCAGCATTCTTTCCTTGTTTAGTGCAGATTCCTTTTCTTCTTTTCTTGTAGAGTTGCTCTCTTTCTCTATCTCTATGTTATTGTTCCTTCTTCCATTGCACACTCTCACATGGTATCATCGCCAAATGAGAGAACATAAGCTATGTGGAGCTGAGGTGACCATCCAAGATTTGAGGCAACCATCCTAGACTACTCCGGACACCACACACATAAGCATTTTGCTGCCACGCAGCAAGTGCTCCTGGAGGCGGCCTATTTTCTTCCATTGTTCCTTGTGTTTTGCTGTCTGCTACTGTCTACAACAAACATAACCTTCTGTGGAGCAGGCGAGTGACCAGATCATCAGGCGACAGGTTTTTGCATCATTGTTTTCAGTAAATGCAGCATTTTGTGTGTAGGTGACAGTTGTTTTCGTCCAAACAGATCATCTACATCAAATCCTTCGTGATCATGTAGCTGCTTTCCACTGATCGAGGGATTGTCTAGTCCAATTGCAATTGTTGTGTGTGATTCTTTTGCAAATTGTTGAAGATGTCTTATCAGCGGTTCAATGGTTTTGATGATTCAAAGAAGGAGCATTCTCATCACTTCTCCGACAGGCAGTGAGATTATCGCAAAGACTATCGCAAAGAGTGCATGGAGGTACCACTCCAAAATGATTGTGACGAAAGACAAAGGTCACCTAGCTCGTTTGTATGGGATCCCTCTCCTCTACATTCAGAGGTCACCTAGCCCGTTTCTACGGGACCCCTCTCCTTTGCATTCTCTCCATGTTTCATGGAAGGCTTGTTCTATTGCCCTCAAAATGCCACCTATGGCACCCTCTATACAATTTCCCATACTCCCTTCTTTTCCCAAAGAAGACTAGCTAGACGGTTCAAACTATTCACTTTGGTCATGCAAGGTGGAGTGTGTCCTTGATACCTTCGATCTTTAGGAGTTTGTTACCCACCCTACTCCTCGTCCAATAGCGAATCCCAAAGTGGGATCATCAATGGATCATGCAGTCCTATGGGATTGACTCAACTCTATAGCTTGATCTTTTGTCTTTATGAGCTTATAAGATTTTGTCCTAGTGCATGTTTACAGGTTGCAACAAGCAATAGAAGTGTGGACAACGCTTGCTTCTTTGTACTATCAAAAGACACTTGCACGTCGGATTACTCTCGAGAAGAAATTATGGATACTCACCATTGATGACTCTTCCATGATGAAGCAACATATCACCAAGTTGGAGGATATGAGGGATGAGCTTGCATCCCTTGGCAAGATGATATCTTCAGAGGATATTTCCATGATTTTGCACCTTGTTGGCCCCAAAACTAGCAACCCTTTCGGTATTTCTTTAACTTCAATTGCTAATGGATTGATTACAAGCCAAGATCCCACAATCTCCTTGGCTAATCCAAACGCCCCTTGCTGGTCCAACAAGTAGCAAACAAATTGGGTCAAATGCCCCTTGAATTTCATCCAAGAATTGCTCTAAATTGGATCCCAACTGGCCAAATGCTGCCCCAAATTCACAATGGATGGCTAGGCACTTGAAATCCTTCACAATTCACAAATTTCAGGTGCTGATTTCAGTGTACGATGCCTTCTTTTGATGGCATGGGTTTACAGCAGAAATCCCTTTGCTGTCCACCAAATATAATTGAGATATGAGGAGAACGGCTTGAGATCTCTCGAGAATGGGCTGGAATAGGTGAGAGAATGCCAGAGAGAGAATCACCTAAATTTTCACGCAGGAAATGTTTGAAATCTGATTGCTGCGCGCCTATTGCCCGAAGGGTAATAAATACTATTGCCAGCCCCTAGCTGTTGTTGCTTGCACTTGGGAGGGCTGGAACTGCTGTCGCTTGCTCTTGAATGGTCTTCTCTTACACTTCGTTGCTCCAAAAGGTCCTCCCATGGCTGCAAATAAGACTAGCAATATCTCCTTCTTCTCTTTTACAAGCTAAATGCAATGAATGGCTCAAACTAGGCCCAAAAACGTTTTTTCTAAGTTGCATGGGTAATTGTGCCAAGCAGTAGCCTTCTAAACCCATTTTCCAGTATCATCCGGCCATTAAATTAATTCTCAGAATTAAATAATTTTGAAAATTAATTTCAGCCCTTTGGACCTTAACCAAAATTAAATGTGTCCATCCATAATTAAATTGGTTAGGCCATTTGCAACCTAGAGTGGTTCCCAACCTTTGTTGACCCTTAGAGTGCCATTAATTAATTAATTAATGCTAGTCCCTTGTGTCACTACAAACACTTATCGGTCAAACAACTGTCCTAGGGTCAAAACTGACACCAATTGACTACCAAAACTGAGTTGGCATAACTTATCACAACTTTTTCCTTTGATACTCATTGCATTCTCAAGGTCCTTGGCCTGTTACCATGAAATAACTGCCATGTGCAACACATACTAAAAAACCTTGCACATTTGATTGATAACTTAATCAAATGTTATCGGCAAGATTAAAGCATCCCAAAATTTCACGTCTTGTGATACCCCTAATGTTTCAGAGGGGGTTTTCTAGGATCATGAGGAGCTTTTTCATTAGCATTCTACATCAACAGACTTCATGGACATTGGCATTATTCTTGCCACATCAAGATTCATTTCTTCTTTTGGCCTTTAGCCACATCCAAGTGGGAGGATATGAGAGGGGGTCTTAGCAATCATGATTATCATGCTTTGTCATCTTCTGCCTGTTAGCCTCAGTCTAAGTTAGACAAGGACTTTCGGAGCTTTGACATGTTTGTTGTTTGTTTTGACAGAGGAGGTAGCTCACTCTAGAACAGCCATTTCATCTCCTTTTTGTGCATTTTCTCCTTTAGTCGGGTTTTGTGCATACTTCCTGAGCAATTTCTGCATTTTTTAGTTTGCTGTCACCTGTCAGACATTGTCCATCCTTGTTAGGATTTTTTCTTGCCCTATAATGCCACATCAGCAGATTAGAAAAGAGGGATGGTATGAGCTATACCAGTCCACTCCTCTGCTATAGCCAGCAGCTTGTCCACTTGGTGGCTGCAGCTCTAGTGGCTGAAATTGATGGAAGTGAGAAGCATTGTAGTTATGGTTCCTCCCCCTCTCACAAGTTTGATTAGTGGCCTACTTGGCCTGAATTTGTTGCCCACAAAAAGTATATGCCAAGAGGACAGATAAGAATGTTGGTGGAGCCTTTCTTCTTTAAAGCACTTGATCCATCAGAGAGAATGATGCATCCATACTTGACCCAATTGGCATGCATGGGCTTGAGAGGCTTGTTGATTCTTTCCCTCTTCTCATCTATCTTTTTGGTGCACATATCCCTCATTGCAAGTGACTCATGCCACCCTTGGTATGGTCCCACCACAACTACATCCTTCTCTATTGATCTACTCTAAAAGAATATGGGAGGAGAGATTGCACTCAATGATGATCCATACAATCTCTATCTTGGCAATCCTTTGCATCTCCCTAACAAATAACAATGGATTTGGCGCATGGCTCATCTCTTGGGCTTCTTGGTAGTGGACAATCAAGGTGGTTGAAGTGAGATGCTAGAGATTGAGAGCTTGAAGTGCCTGAAACAAGTGTGAGGAGTTCTCTTTAAAAAAGACTAATGAGCCCTAAAAGTAAGACATTATAAAAAGGCCAAAAAAAAGGTCACAAATTGGACAAGAAGACACCTTTTCAAACTCTAGTTTTATTCTTTTTTCTAAGCAAATGGCAAATTATTTCTAGTCGAAACCATATGGATCTTGTATGGATTATGTAGGTCCAAGTGGTTTGAACAAATCATGTGGCAAAAGTAGTGGAGAACCATTTCAAACTGTGTACGACATGGTGGTACCCACCTCTTTCTAGTGGTATTGAGGGCAGTAGAGTGGAAGCCCACCACTTTAGAGTTTCTCCAGCACTAAAAGTGGTGTGTTGTAGTGGTGCTCTTCTAAATGTGGAGTGGTCAAGCACCACTTTTAAGTGGTTAAACACTTCAAAGAATTGTAAACTGCTTTTGTTTGAAGTATGTTGTTTTAAGTCCCAACATTAGGTATAGGCCTTAAAATTACATGTACACTTTTTGCATTAGATGTATGTCCAAGATTAATTAGTTTGATTAGTATTATACTAGTATTGGATAGTGCTAATCGAACACAATCGGTTGAAACTAGTTTTTAGAAGCCCAAAGGCTAGTAGACTATATTTTAGCAAACACTTTTAGTTTAAGAGTAAATTTAGTAAGAAAAATCCACACATAATTGAAGCTAGAGTTCTCATGCACCACACATGACACCTATTGGCCCTACTCACTGGACCAAACTTAAAGCTTAGGGCTTGCTTTATAACTCAAGTGTCCTAAGTGAGTTCCTTACTAGGCAAAACTTTCAACGTAACTCAATTCTAAAGTGCAAATTGTCATGGGGATGTGAAATTTTTGAGATGCTTTGCTCTTGCTAGTAACATTTGATTAGTTTAATAATCAAATGTGCAAGGTTGTAAGGCACATGTGATGCACATGGCAGTTATTTTATGGTAATGGGCCAAGGACCTTGAGGAAGCAATTGGCGTCAAAGACAAAAATTGTGACAAGTTATGCTAGCTGGTTTTGGATATCAGTTGGTATCAGTTTGGCCCTAGGGCAATTAATTAGCCATCAATTGTTAGTGGTGACACTAGCGACTAGGCATTAATTAATTAATTAATGCTAGTCGAAGGGTCAATCAAGGCAGGGACCACTTGGGGTTGCAAATGGCCTAGTCAATCAATTGTGGATAGACACATTTAATTTTGGGTAGGGTCAGAAGGGTTGAAATTAATTTTCAAAATTAATTAAATTAATTAATTGGCTAGAAATTGTTGGAAAATGGGATTAGAAGTATGCCAACTTGTCAAAAATGCCCATGCAATGGGGGAGAAGGCTGTTTGGGGGCTGGAGAGACTCATTTGGTGTATGGAGGTGAGAGAGAGAGGTCTCTTCGGAGACATCTGATAAAATTGGAACGATACAGAGAAGATTAGCATGGCCCCTGCGCAAGGATGACACGCACAAATATATATATATAGAGAGAGAGAGAGAGAGAATGGCGCCGCCTGCTTGTGCCGCCCTGCCAAAGGTCGTCTGACCTGTCGGCCCTGCTCGTCAATCCAGGTCGTCTCGCCCCCTCCTGCCCCGCCTTTGCACTCTGACTCTTCCTGCGCCCATCTGGCCCGTCGTGTGACCGGTCGTCGGTCGTCTGACCTGTCAGCCCTGCCCGTCAGTCCTGGTCGACTCGCCTCCTCTTGCCCCGCCTTTGCACTCCAACTCTTCCTGTGCCCGTCTAGCCCGTTTGGCTTGTCGCCTGACCCGTCCCGCTGCCGAGCACCCGCACCTACCTTGCCTGCTGCCGCGCCCTACTGTCATGCGCTTGACCTGCGACGTCCATTTGGGCTGCAACTTCATCTTCGGCTCCTGCTCGCTACGCATCCGCCCTGTGGGTCAGGGCTCCTGACGTCACTGACAAAACCTATGCTCTATGACCGTTGCCTGCTCCCTGCCGCCATCTACCAGCATCTGCACCTATGCAGTTAGGGTTGCGCCCAGCCCCACGCGTTTCGCCCTCCTGCATCTGTACGGTTAGGGTTGCGCCCAGCCCTACGCGTTCTCTAGCGACAGTGCGAGAGCAAGAAAGTGAGAAACCGAGAGAGAGGACAGTAGCATGGTTGGGCTGGATATGGCTTTTATCGACCAGACGGTAGCAGCCCTTGGTCCGGATTTTGATATAGAGGAACCGGAGGATATGGTTCCTTGCACAAAGGAGATGCCTTCTGGTTCTGACTTTCCGCCTGCAGGCAAACACTCCAAGCATACTTTCAACGAGACAATGGGTCCCCAGGAACGTTCCTATGCGCAGGTTGCCTCTGATTCTGTGGATTCCCAGGAGATTAACCGGGAGCATTTGCTGGAGTTTGCCAATACTCTGCTTGGTGATTATGTCCAGCATAATCATGAAGCTTTTTCTGACTCGGAAACTGAAGAAGTTCTGGAAGCCACGGTGGACTTGAAAACTGTCTTGCGCTCTTTTTCGGTGTTTTATGACCGTGCGGTTATACTCTTCTTCACTGGGAGGATCCCGGTGCTTTCCCATATTCGCCAGTGGCTGCATCATTTACTACAAGGGGAGTGTGTTGAGGAGATCTTTGTTGGGCCCCAAGGCTTCTATGAGGTGCTGTTGAAATCGGAGAAGCATCGGACTGAGCTACTGTCCAAACTGCCATTGTTCTTTGATCGTCGTTTGGTCCATGTAGTGCCATGGCGCCCTATGGCAGACTTTCAGCGCCTGCTTCAATGTGAATGCCCGGTGTGGGTTGAAGTGGAAAATTGTCCGGCTGTCTATTGGCCATTGTTAAAGGATGCCATGGCCGTTGTGGGAACGGTGCTAGTTCCCCCAAGCCTAAGAGCCATGAATCGAAACCGTTTGTGTATGTTATGAGACATTGCCAGGAAAAGGCCTGCGTGGCTGCGCCTTAATTGCTCTGGCATGCATCCTTTGCACTTTCGCTTGAAATGGGGCAACTTTGCAGGACACTGCTTTTCGTGTGGAAAATTGGGGCATTTTATGGCCGAATGCCCAGAGAGGCAACCGTCTTCAGATGATGCGCATGTTGTGCTGCCTATGGATGACATGGTGTTCGATGCTCCGTCACAGGAGGCCACCCAGCCACCTAATGTTTTGGATAAAGGTAAACAACAGGTCCTGGGTTTGGATTCCCGTAGCAATGACTGGCTAGAGGCACGTCCCAAAAAAGGTAAAAAGTTGGATGCTGGCCTAGCGGATTTTGAGCCTAATGTTTCACAGGATTCCATGCGCACGTATATGCGCAGGAAAGAAATGTTCTCTTCACAGCATGCTGCGCGTACTATGGCTCCTTCTGCTCCCCATAATCAGTCTACGAGGAAAGTATATACAAAAGGTCCAAAGGGCCCACTTGCTAAGTTGGCGTTTGATACTAGAGGTAATGTGATTACACCTTGGGATCGTCGTTATCCCCGTTCCACTCCCAAGGCAGTGGATATTCCATCTACCTCTAAAGTGGGCCGTCAGAATTCTTTTGCAGTGTTAGCTGATTTTCTAGATGAAGGTGTCCTTGACATTCTAGCGGAAAAGGTTAAATCGAGGCAAGCAGTGCCTCGTTCCTGATTCTCTTTTTGAAGTTATATGAAGATAGCCACATGGAATGTGCGAGGCATTTGTTCTCGCCATAAGCAACATGCCATGTGGACTGTCTTGCATGAGAATCAGTGGGATGTATTGTGTGCAGTTGAGCACAAGAGTCACGGTGAAGCAGGAAAAGTGGTGGATTGCCATGGGTTTCGCTTGTTTTATGCAGGGACACATGGTATGCACTATTCTGGCGTGCTTATGATTGTCCATGAGAAATACTAGCCTGTTCTTATTAAAAATGATGTACAGGGCCGCTTTGTGGTCATTGAAGTTTTATTTGAAGGAGAGATCTTATGGTTGCTGGGCCTCTATGCTCCGAATGACCCTTCATCCCGACGGGATCTTTGGAAGACTTTGTAGGGTTCTGTGTCACTTGGCAGAAGGGGTTTTTTGATGGGGGATTTCAATATGTGTGTTGACTCTTCTCAGTCCACTTCAGGGCATTCGGTGATGGATGCTCCGGAAAGTCGGGTGTGGAATGCCTTTGCTCTTGAGGTACTTAAGCAAGATCTCTGGTCTTGGCTCCACCCTTCTTCTACAGGGTTTACTTTTCATTCCTCACAATATGCAACTACATGGTCGCGGTTGGACCGAATGTACATCATGCAGGATGATGATTTTCTTCTTGAGATGCTGGAAATGAAAGTCTTGCAGCAATATGCCTTGTCGGACCATTTCCCTCTCCAGCTTGAGATACTTACACAACCCATTGCACCTTTTATGCAGTTGCTAGATAGACTCCCTTTACGTTTCAACTCGTCTTATTTGAAGCATCCAATCTTTCAGGGCTATATGCAACAATTGATTGAGAGATTTTTATTGGACTTCGCCACTCAGGGCTCGGCTTCCTTTGCACGACTGCTCTCTAATGTGCAACAGGTTGCTCGGCAGTATGGAATCCATCATGCCTCTATTTGTCGGCGGCGTCGACACGCAGCGGAGGACTTACTGGCGTTGGTTCGTTCGCTGTTGGTGGACACCCCAGATGATGAATTTCTGCTGTCACTGGCGATGCGTTTGGCTGATCTTATTAAAGAATTTCAGTTGAAATTGTATCAGCAGGCCAAACTGCACAACTTGACTGACAATTTGCACGATAGTGCTTGTCAGACTCATAAGTTCTTTCGTGCCTTGCATGTTTCTCCTGCTCGAGAAAATATGACTAGACTCCAGAATTCAGAAGGTCGCATGGTCACACTGATCCACAGACCATTGTCAATATGTGCAGGAATTATTTTCTAGATCTTCTTGGTTCTTCTCCATCGCCTTTTGACCAGGTCACGCATGCACGCTTAGTCTTCTATGATCTGGTCCGCCATCAGGTTCCACTTGATATGCAAGCTATTTTGGAGGCAGATATTTGTGAGGAGGAGGTTATGGATGTTGTGTTACACCTGCCTAAGGATAAAAGCCCTGGTTGGGACAGTCTCACCAATGAATTCTTTGAGAGCTCGGCTATCCAACTGGTGAAGCCATTGGTGGCTATGTTTCAACAGGTTTGGGAAATAGGGGTCATGCCTTCATCGTGGAAAGAAGGCCTTATCAAACTGCTTCCAAAGGTTCCTTCGCCGTCGATGTTGCAACATTGGAGACCAATTTCTTTGATGGGTTCGATGTATAAAATCTTTTCCAAAGTGCTGGTGAATCGGCTCCACAAGCACCTTTCAACTATTATGCATCCTCTTCAATATGGTTTCATTAAGGGCCGCAACATTCTACATAATATCTTAAATGTGCAATGGCTATTGACTATGCAAGGCACTCTAGTCACGAAGTGGTATTGATTCAATTGGATCTGGAAAAGGCTTTTGACTATTTAGACTAGTCTTTCATTGCAGAACTTATGTTTGCTATGGGTTTTGGGACTCGGATGTCCCGATTGATCTACACCATTAGTGCTGCGGCTTCTTCGCTCGTTACGCTCAATGGTGGGGTTACAGAGCCATTTGTCCTTGCACGCTCGGTGAGACAGGGTTGCCCTTTGAGTCCGCTCTTCTTTGCCCTGGCGACCCACCCGGTTCTTTTAATGTTATCTTCAATGGCAGCTTCTACTCAGTTGGCCGGATTGTCTCTTCCTTTGGGACAGCACTTCATTAGCCAGTCTTTGGCTGATGATAGCTTTATGATTTTGCGTGCAGACAAGGACAACATTCGCAAGGCATTAGATGTTTGGACGCTCTTTGGTCATGCTTCTGGTCTTCGCATCAATGCCTTCAAATCAGCCATTCTCAGTTGCACGGAGTCTGATTTACAGTCATTGGGCTGGCAGGGTCAGGTTGTTCCTCGTGGCTCCATTGTCAAGCATCTTGGATACCCGTTGGTGTTGATATTCGGCCAAAGCAATTACTGGAGTGGATTTCACAGAAATTGGCAGCCAAGTTTATGTATTGGAAGTCGCAAGCGTGGCCCTTCCATGTTCGCCTCAAAGTGGCTCAAACAATTATGCTGCCAATGCTCACCTATTTCTTGCCATTGCTGCCGTGGACTCCTACTACTTTGAAGGCTCTCACTCGCCCCATCCGTTTCATGTTATGGAAGAAGGATTCATTGCACGCAGGTATTTCGTGGATTTCGTGGTCACATACATGTACCCCCAAACGCCTGGGTGGTGGAGCTATTTTGGATGCCGAAACTCATGCTGGCACTTCGTTGGTCTTTGTTTCACGCTATGTGTGTGGATCATCACCCGTGGGCCATTATAGCCCGTTATTTTCTTGAGGACAGCGGGCTTTGGCATGGTAATACACAACTTCAGAGCTCTTGGTGGCATGTCCTTAATGCAGACTCTCGGTTTTCCAGTCCGTCCTCCTCTCTGTTACTGCATTTGGTCGGCTCCTGGAAAGTGGTGCTCCAAAAGGCGCGTTGGCATCCAGTGGAGGACCGCTTGCATACTAACTCCTTTCAACTAGAATTGTTGGCAGTCTCGAGATTACTTTCATGGGAAGACAAACATGAGCTCAAACCAAAATTTAACCACATGGCCCGTTTGGGTGTGACTTCAGTTGCGGATGCCACCCTTGCCAGTCGTAATGTCTTCGCATCGTTTCGTACGGCCAGGAGACTTTTCAGAATCCCGCATGGATACCTTGATTTATGGGAACAGCTTTTGTTAGTGCTTCAGAGCAGGCAACCCTTTCCTGCCCTTGCTGTGGATCGTCCTTGGCAGGACTGGGACCTTGCAGGCTGGTTGAGTCTGGAAAAGGCCTCTACTAATCAGGTGTATCATCTTCTGATTAAAGATCATCAATGGCTGGGTGTTAAAGCTAATACTGTATGGGGATTGCGGAAATCTCAGTCATGGTGGAAGGCAACTGTGATGGAGGGCTGGTTGAATAAGACACCTTTCACATGTAAGGTCTTTCTTTGGCGGGTGATGATTGGTGGTCTTCCTCTTGCCTCGGCCCTTTCCAAGCGTCGAATCTCGAACGGCAATTGTTTCTTCTGCACCACTACTGTGGAATCGGCCCGGCATCGATTCATTTCTTGCCCGCTCGCTAAGAATATCTGGTCGCTCTTGTCACAGGTTTGGCGCGCGGTGGTGGGGTCCTCACTAACCCCTTTCGATTGGGTTTTTGGATGCCCAAAATACCCCACACCGCCACAGTTGCATATGAAGATCTTATTCCACTTTTTTAGATACTAGGGATGCTAACACAATTGGACCACTTGGAATGCCTTTCTTTTTTATTCGGCCTCTAATGTACCGAGACACATTGCCAGGCTTAAAGGCCTCTTGCATTGGCAGATAGATCTCATTCAGCACTCGGACTTGCTCCCTCGGGAGGACTTACTTCCCTGGCATATGGCAATTTCCTCTGGGTCTTTGCCATGACCTGTGTAACTTTCTTGTGGCTCCGAACTAGGATTTTACACATGTTGGCTTAGAGCCCTCGTGTATCTTGTAATCATGTAAACTTGTACCTTTTTTTCGTAATTAATACAATTACCTTTTACGAAAAAAAAAGAGAGAGAAGGGAGAGTGTTGGTCTAATTTTCTGCCATTGGAGGACCTTCTGGGGCAGTGAACTGCAGCAAGAGACCAAGCTGGAGCAAGCAACAGCAGATTTGATACTTCATGGAGAAGGTGACAGCAGCTAGGGGCTGGCGACAACATTTAATGCACTCCCTGGTAGTAGACAACAACATTTGGGGCTGATTCAGGTGGGCAATAGTCATTTCTAGGATTTTCCAACATGGAAAATTAGGAATTTCTCTCTCTTCATCACTCTCTCACTTAGCCAATTGAAGGTGTTCTCAATCAGATTTGGTGGACAGCAATGTGATTTCTGTTGTAAACCCTAATTCTCTGTAGAAATTAGGGTTTACTAGCCACCTTGGACCCATGCCAGCAAATAAAGGCATTGTATCAGTAGCTGAAATTCAAGGAATTTTCAGGGATTTTAGACGCCACTCCATCCCATTTGATTTGGGTATCATTTGGCTAGTCAAATCTTGGGTGAAAAAAGGGGCAACTTGCCTGAATAGCATGTTAATCGGTTGTGACAACAAGGGGTTTTTGGATCAGCAGAGGAGACTGTGAAATTTGAGATGTACTCCATCCAATAGCAATACAAATCAAAGAAATACCACAAGGGACACTAGTTTTGGAGACAACAAGGTATCCAATGTCCAAGATTATTATGGTAATGTGTGCATTTCAGTTTATATTCATTTCTTAATTGTTGTAATTAAGTGCTTGATTAGGTTTTACCACCCTCTCTAAGAAGGAAGGAAGGTTTCACAAGCCTTCAATTTAATGAAAGTTTCGCATTGTACCTTATTACTTGTTAAATCAGAGATGGTAGCTATCAGCTCAGCACATAGAGTGTAGACAGTAGAGAGAGTAAGAGTGTAGACACACCTTGACACTTGATTAGGATTAGATTCAAAGTGTGTAAGACAAAGTAAAAAATACAACCCTTAGACTTTAGGGTTATGTAAGTGCATTAAGGTGCGTTCACACACGAAAGTGTGTAATGTGTGATGAGTGACCAAATTATGTAACATAAATACACAAGGCGTAATATGACTGGGGAAAAAAGTCTCTCTGTATCTTATTACGGATCACTGACACCCTATATGAGTGTAGACATGAGTAAAACCCAACAAACCCCCCTGGAGTGAAATTTGATTAGCATACAAGGATCATCCATATCAAAGGAGATCAAATTTAAAGCCTTGCAAAATGCTTCAAATTTGTCGTAAGGAAGAGCTTTGGTGAAGATGTCTATCACATTGTTGTTGGTAGGACAATAGACAAGGCTGATATCCCTTGCATGTAGCATCTCTCTTACAAAGTGATAATGTATCTCTATGTGTTTCGTGTGTGTATGAAACATTGGGTTCCGTGCTTCTGCAATGCCATTGTGACTGTTGGTAAACAAAGGAGTAGGCTCCATGACAAATACATCAAGATTAGCCAATAAATGTCTCAACCATGCACATTCAACTATAGTAGTAAAAGTTGCCTTGTATTCAACTTCACAAGACAATGTGACAATAGTGGATTGTTTCTTGCTAAGCCAAGAAATGTAAGAAGAGCCAAGAAAGAAACAATTTTCACTTATAGAGTGATGAGAATCAAAATCTCTAGTCCAATCGGAATCACTATAAGCATGTAACTGCAGCGCGCCCCCCCCCCCCCCCCCTGGCATAACGCCATCCAAGAGTCCTAGTGCCCTGCAAGTAATGGAAAACACACTTCACAGCTTGCCAATGTGACATCTATGGACTGTGCATGTATCTGCTTAGGGTTGAAACTGTAAACTGAATATCTGGCCTTGTGTTACATAAATAAATGAGGCATCCAACTATTGGAGCATATGTATGAATGTCATACATGTCACTGTCATCATGCAAAGACAACTTTAGTCTAGTCTCCATTGGTGTGCTTATTGGCTTGCAATCTTGGAAGCGAAATCTCTCGAGTTTACGAATATGTCTAGATTGTGACAATCCAATGCCTCTAGTATCATGAATAAATTGAATGCCCAAATAGTAAAACAAAGGCCCCAAGTCTGACATTTCAAAAGTTTACTGCAAATTTTTCTTAAATACTGAAATCTGATCAGCATGTGTCCTTGTGAGCAGAAAGCCATCCACATAAAGATAAATGACTAGCAAGGATCCCCCCTCTTTGCATACATAAAGAGTAGACTCTGATGGGCTGTTAATGAACCCTTGGTTGAGTAAAAAAGCATCAATTTTGGCATACCAAGCTTGTGGAGCTTGCTTCAAATCATACAAAGCCTTTTTCAGCTTGCATTCCAAGTGTTCGGATCCTTCAATTGCAAAACCCATGGGCTGCTGAACATACATTTCTTCTTGAAGTTCCCCATGTAAGAATGTAGTTTCAATGTCAAGTTGGGGCACAATCCAACCATAATGGGCAGCCAATGCAACCATACACTTGATAGTAGTCATACGGAATGTAGGAGCAAACGTCTACTCATAACTATTGCCTTTATTTTGTGCATAGCCTTTTGCCACTAGCTTGGCCTTGTACTTATCAATGGATCCATCCGCTTTTTGTTCCAGCTTATAGACCCATTTAGTATCAATGGCTTGCTTTCCAACAAGCAATGTAACTAAATCCCATGTTTGATTCTTCATGATAGAATCAAATTCAGCTTGCATTGCTACCATCCAATGCACGCTTTATTGTGCATCCTCAAAAGAATTAGGCTCATCATCATCAAGTGTGATTGTTGCCATAACTAACTCCATAGTATTAGCATGATCATGCAAACGTGCTTGCCTTCGAGTACAACCAACAAGAGGAGCATCCAAATGACTGTCTTGTAGAGTGTGCAAGTACCATCTAGGTATTTGTCTAGCCTCCTGATTATGTACATACTCTTGATGAACCTCAAGTTTAGCATCTTGCTGAATATTCAGATCAGCTATAGGCTAAATGTTTGCATTGTATAATGGAGCAGCTGGTTTGAACATTTTGTTCATTTAATGAAGCTCCAGCTGTGTCACCAAAAGAAATAGATAGCAACCCTTCAAACACATCATTTGCAGCCTAATATGTGTCATAACCAGCAAGAGATAACTTTGATTTTTCATCAAAAATCACATCTCTACTAACAAAAACTTTCTTGGAAACAAGATTGTAGTGTGTACCTTTTGCTTTCACTACTATACCCCACAAATATGCACTTGATAGCCTTATTGTCCAACTTCTTTCTCAATACTTTGGAAATGTGAGCATATGCAAGACACCCAAAAGTGCGGAAGTGACCAATTGAAGGTTTACGGCTGTTCCAAGCCTCAAAATGCGTTATATTTTTCAATGCCTTAGTAGGGCACCTATTCAAAACATGACAAGTACATATAATTGCTTCCATCCAAAGTCCATGTGGTAATTTTTTAGCTTTTAGCATATATTTGGCCATCTCCATGAGTGATCAATTCTTCCTTTCTACAAACCCATTCTATTGTGGAGTATATGCAATAGTATACCAATGTGCAATGCCTTTTTGCTTCAAAAATTTATTTAGCAAGGAAGACATGTATTCCCCCCCAGTCCGAACGAAGAGTCTTGATTTGATAGCCAGATTGATTTTTCAAAAGTGTAGTAAAAGCCAAAAATGCATCGTACACTTCTAACTTTTTCATCAATGAATAGATCCAACAAAAATGAGTAAAGTCATCAATGAAGGTGACAAAATAATGACATCCACCCAATGACTTTGTCTGCATGGGTCCACACACATCTGAATGCACAATTTGCAACCTGGCTGTAGCTCTAAAAGCAACATCACAAGGAAAAGAAAATCGATGCATTTTTCCCAAAATGCATCCCTCACAAATGTGCTCAGGAGATCTCTCCAAGAGAGGTAAGCCTTGCAACATTGGAGTATGCTGCATAAGCATCAAACTGCCATAGTTTACATGCCCCATACGAGCATGCCACAACTTTGCCTATGACATAGTAGGAGTAATAGTAGATGCGAAGTAAAGTGATTGGTCAATCGAGTGAGCATCTAACTCATAAATTCCACGACATAATGTGGCAGTAAGTACCAAAGTTAAAAATTTCTTATTCTTCACGATGCATTTGTCATCATCAAATGTGACTTGCATTCCACACTTTGCTAAAGAAGAAATTGACAACAAATTCTTCTTTATCCTTGCCATATATAATGCATCTTGCAAACAGAGAGTAGAGCCATCAATGGCTTTCAAGACAATCTCTCCAACACCTCTAACAGGATAAGATGTATCATTGGCACATTGCACTGATTTGCCAACAAGAGCTACAACAACAGAGGTAAACAATTCCCTACGGAATGTAATGTGCTTAGAAGCACCATTGTCAAATAACCAAGTGCTAGCATCCTCTGTAGAGATGAATGCTCTATCTGTCCAAGAAGAATCCTAATTGCAAGTATAAAAACAGTAGTCACGGTCAACGACGAACAACTCGGACTCTATAGCAATAGCAATAGAAGGTGCATTTGAAGCTGACATCCAGGTCTCCTTTCTCTCCTTGGCAATTTGCTTCTTGCATTCTGTGATGTGATGACCTAGGTTTTTTACAATAATGGCACTTTCCCTTTTTGGCTTGTGTGTCCCCTTGCTTCTTGTTGTTCTGTGAAGTTCCTAAACTTCCAAAACTCTATGGAGCATTCTTGAACTGACTGACTTTGCCCTTCTATCTTGCCATAAAAGCCTATTCAGAGGCTACAACATCCACCCCACTATTCTTTCTTGTTTGCTCTTCTTCCAGCAACAAACTAACCAATTAAAGAAAGCTAAGTGGCTGCAGAGAAATTCACATTGTGAGATTCAATGTTGTATAAAAGGCCAAATAAGAAGGTGGCAAAGAATTCAAAGTAGTAGAGATCATCTTAGCATCAAAATAGTACTCATCTACATTCATTAACTGCTCGCGCAAGTCCTGAATTTTATTAAGATGATCTTGCATAGCATCACCTTCTTCCATCTTCACATTTTCAAGCTCGCTCTTTAAGAAAGAAATGTGAGTATCATTTTTTCCAACAAACATATGTTCAAGTGTAAGCCATGCTACTCGTGAAGAGCTGCAGACCAAATATGCAGGATTATAGACTACTAAACTGCCAATGCTATAAGTGACGATGCTTGGGCATCCCTAGTGTCCCAAGCCTTCTATGCAGTTGTTCTTTGGGGTGGTGGCTGAATTGGAGCTTGCCTTTGACCGTGACTTCCTTGTGGAGTAGCAGGAGCCATATCTCAGGAACAAACTTCTTCTCCTCTAACGTTATCCCAAAGATTTTTTACAAGTACATTCTTCATCATAAAGGACCATAGAGAATACTTATTGTGGTCTAATCTATCCTCTTTAGATACATAAGTGAAGACATCACTCTATCCTTGATTGGCCATGATGAATGTCACTCTTCCAAAATGCACAAGAGCAATAACCAAAGCTGGCTTAAATTGGAAATCTGCAAATTTCCAGAAATTACAGCAAATGCCAAGTTGTAATTAAGTAAACTATGTCACACTTGACCACTACTGTCCCAATGTGCTGAAATTTTGCAGATTTCAGCATGTAGCATGCTGTCCAATGCAATAACAGTGCTCAGTAGCACTAAAACACAAAAGCCTCAAAATTTGACCGTCCAATGTTCACAATTTCAGTCAATTTCAGACTGAAACCTCAGTACATATGCCAATATTTGCCAAACATGCAAAAGCCCCAAATTTTCTGACCCAAATTCCAACAAATTTCTGCAATTTTTGCACAAAGGCACATGCTGTAGCAGAAATAGATATTTCCTTGTAGAAGCCCCTTGCTGTAGCTTTGATTTTTTGAATAAAATGATAAGATATACCTGTGACAGCCCAAGACAAGCCTAAGATGAGCTGAGCTCGAGCTGTGGTTGCCGGAAGTGCAGGTGGGATTACCTGGGCTGGTGGCGGAGCTGTCAGTGCCCAAGCAGGCTTGGTGGAGCAGTTCAGAACCAGGCAGCAGATCTGGCAGAGCTGGCGGTGACTGGTACAGCTGTCGGCAACTGGAGGAGGAGCTGTCAGTGACTGCTGGAGATAGTCAGGTGGCGCTGGCAGGGCTGACAACAGGCAGGGGCGGGAGCAACCGGTGAGGCAGGCAGCGCAGCCTGTAGGCGACAGTTTTGGGGGCGGTGGCGAATCTGGACAGACAGCTGGTGCAAGCATTGCAGAGCAGCCACTTAGCTAGGCTAGCAAGCCTGGCATAGAGCTGCTGGATGGGCTCTGGCTGCTACTGCAGCTGGCATCGGAGCTGCCTGGTAGAACCTGGTGCTCTGATACCAAATGTTAAATCAGAGATGGCAGCTATCAACTCAGCACACAAAGTAGACAGTAGAGAGAGTAAGAGTGTAGACATAGCTTGACACTTGATTAGATTCAAGGTGTATAAGACAAAGTACAAAAGTACAACTCCTAGACTTTAGGGTTTTGCAAGTGCCTTAAGGTTCATTCACACACGAAAGTGTGTAATGTGTGATAAGTGACTGAATTGTGTAACATGAATACACAAACAAGGAGTAATATGACTAGGGGGAAAAACCTCTCTTACAAAGAGTAAAAACTGCCCTAGCCACAGTGTCCTTCTGTGGATCACTAACACTCCTATGTGAGCGTAGCCATGAGTAAAACCCAACATTACTTTGTCGTGCTCTTGTACCACATACCCTATACACTTAATCCATTGCATGCCCGTTGTCAAATCCATCACTATTGATGCAAGGGTCACCATGCCAAGAGCTAGCAGTACCAGAATAAAGTTCTTTTGAATTAAAAATCTTCATGAAGCTTAATTGATCATTAAGTTGATTACTCATTCTTGTAACAAGACTTGACAACTGTGGGTAGACCATCGTAATGTAGAAAGAGAGTTCAACACGGTAGAGATAGAGAGCTTAGATCATGGATGAGGTAGAGCCATATAGACAATCATGGAAGCAATGTAAACAGCTTTGGGAGAGCTCATCCTTTGCATGCCAAAAGCCAAGATCCTTGGTTGTTGGTAGAATTTGGTACATGCATTGTGTCCTCAAGTTCTTCGAATGAGATATCGTTCTAGAGGCCACACTGCAACATTAGGCCGTGAGTTGATTTTTTGAAAAGATGTGCATTGGAATTTCAAAGGTCCTTTTGCAAAGCATGAACAGTCTAGGACCTAGACTTTTTGTCTACGATAGTAACCAACACCTTTTTTAGGGGCGAGGTAGAGGTAAGCACAGCACTTTGAGAGGGGTTCCTCTTGCTTGCAGCCCTACAGAGAGAGGAGAGATGACCAGACTACAAATGGGTGATTCAGAGGATAGAGAGGAGAGACGAACAGGGTAGAAATGAGTGATTCTGAAGATGAAGATAGGAAGAACAGAGTTTGAACTTTGAGGTCGTGAAGGAAGCAGGGTCAGAATACAGTTTTCATATTAGAGCTTCCTTTTTCCACATTGCAGGTCCCATATGTGTCCAAAGAGGGTGTTAGATGACTTGAGAAGAGTTAGGGCAGCATTGCTGAGATGGTCCAGCTGGTTGGAGAGATGGCTACTGACTAGCATTTTTCCCTCTTGCACACAATGAGCCATTGGTAGGGGTACGAGGCCAAAGAGGTGGTTTGTTGAAGCTGTTAAGAAGACTGCTAGGGTTTGCACTGAGGACACACAGAGTGTACGACCATGATAGAAACACAAAGACACAGACACAGACACAGAGGGCAAAACTCAAAACCTAAATGCAAAACTCAAAACTCAAACACAAAAGCTCAAATACAAACAGAAGAAGGGAGAGAGAGAACACAACTCTGAAGTGAATGAATGTTGTAAATGAATGTAAGAGTGTACAGTGTGCTCAAGGGCAGAACAATGTCGGAGTGTGACGTCCACCGAAGACGGATCCCAAGTCTGTGACCACCAGTCGGAGTGAAGGAGTGCTGAATAGTGAATGGCAGCAGGCTGGTCACCAAAACGCAGCAGTCTGGAGGCTGGAAACTAGTAAACGGAGCAGTGTAGCACCGATCGGGGGCTGGAAACTGTGCACAGTGTGCTGTAAACAGCAGGCTGAAATAGTGTCTAAGAGTGTTGGGGCCTGCAATGCTGAAAACGCAGGCTGGCTGACCTTGGAGATGATGGACAGTAGGCTGAACAGCAGTCTGGGACAGTTTGGAGCAGTCGCCAGCAATTGAGAGCTATCGCCTAGAGCAATGGACAGGCTAAAGATGATGTGGCTGCAATCGATGATGATTGGACAACAGATGGAGGGGCTGTAGGCTAGAAACTGGGTGCCAACAGCAACAAAGAGTGTGTGGGCTGGTGTAACCTGCAAACAAGGATAATTATTGAATGGGGGCAGCCTGTCTATTTATAGATGTAGAAGGGCGTCCCAAAAATTAGGTTTTCCACTGAACTCTCTCGAACTGCTCCCCATTTTAGGTTTTCCATTGAACTCTCTCGAACTGCTCCCCGTTTTAGAGTTTTACTCTAAAAGAGCATTTTTAGTGTGTTTTGGGGCTGTTTAAGAGGCTAATCAGCAAGTAATGCATATTTTAGCTCAACAAAAGCATGTGTAGAGTGGTCATAGAGAATATGGAAGCTTCTTGTCCCTTTACAGAGATTTCTTGCGTGCGTGTGGTTTTCTAGTGATGAGTTTATTTATGTATAGATTGAATGAATGGTTGTTTATTTATGTACGTAAAGAATGGGTGCTATATTATGGATTTTCTCAGCTTGAGGAATCAGCCAATCATAGAAGTCTGGATTATATTGGATGTTGGCATACACATCTAGTATGTGCAGGGCACCAGCAAAGGGTGAGAAATAGACTATACAGTAGATATGATGTCTTGCTGAAAGGAAAGCTTTTCCAGGCTTATTGGCAGATTATCAGGAGGATTTTGGTGGAATTTGGTGCATTTTCAGGAGATCATTGCTATAGGGAGAGATGCTGGAGAGACTGTCTGAAGGGCTGATCCACCTCACTCCAAAGGCAATAGGATAGATTGACACCCAGGATGTTAGGCCTTATCCACACCAGTCCAATTGATGTTCAAGAGAGGAGTATCTTGGGCAATATTTTTACTATTTAGAAAGTCACAGCTTCACCAGATTCTAGAAAGAGGACTTTATTGTTTTGCTTCTCCATTTGAGCCATAGCTTAAATAGATGGAGGTGTGAACAGTTTTAGGGCCTTTGTTTCACCCACGGAGGTTTTGACTGGCTGCTGGTGCCATTGTCAACTAGCACAAATCCCATGAATATGAAGCCAATTGCATTTCACTTCAGTTGTGGGTGTTTCCCAGCTAGTTTCTGTTGCCCTAATCAACTAGCACATATGGTACAATTTCTTGGGTTTGTCACTGTCCTCAACCAACATGGAAGCTCTCACACATGGAACTCAGTGATGTATGTTGGCTGTTGTGTCAGGACATGCATTTTCCTCAGAGAAGCAATTTGAACCGGTTTAGGGTTGTTCATATACACACTCCACTGCTACTGAGCATTAGCTGAAGCTTTTACACTGGAATACAGGTAAGCTTGTCCTAGTTGGGCAGGCAATGGTAACCTCAATCTTATTGTGGGTGCAACCCAACAGGGTGAAAAGATGTTGTACTTTCACAGTACCTGATGATGGCAGATTGACCAGACAGCAAATTGACCTTGGTCGTTGACAGGAAAATGGCAGACTGATCAGACAAGAAATTGGCCTTTGGGCCTCTGATTAGGTTGTTCTATCCATAGGATCAAGGTGGTCTGCACAGCACTAGAACTGACACATAGATCCTCATCTGCACTCCTGAAGGATGGATGGAGAATATGGACTTACTAAGGAAACAAGTACAGACATTGGATTTGGATCGAGGAGAGTGGTTCTGGCCAGAATTCCTAAAATGACTTCTAGACATCTCCTTTTTGATTAACCACCAAATTAGGGAGGAGCATGCAGATGAGTGGGTTTGAGCCACTCTAGCTGCTAGCAGCTGCCTCCCATGGTATAGACATGGACTCACTTCCCAAATACGTTTGGAGGTGGTTGGATGAGAATTTCAAGCCTTGAAGATCTCCCTGTTTTTATGGCTTCTGGCCTATAGAACCCTTGCAATAGGCACCTGGCTATCCTTGGCAAGATCCCCATCCATTGCTCAAGATGCAACATTGCAGAGCTGACACAAAGGCATTGTGTATGGGACTGCCCTTATGCATGCAGCACAGGAGATACAGAGCAGAGCCTTGAGATTGATTTTTGGTGGCAGCAAAGTAGAGATGATAGTGACGAGGGGCACCATAGGTTGGTTCACAGACAGATCCTGCTTGTAACTGGGATACGGAGGGGAGTATTTCCTATTACCTTACAAAAGGGAAGATGAGGGTGATTGAGGCGCCTGACTTTTCTGAGAGAGTGGACAGCAGAACTTTGTCATGGATGGGAGATGATGTTGGTAGTATTGTTTCATTTGACAGCTAGATTGCCAGACCAGCAGACACCTAAGCCTGGAGATTATCCCATACATGGATCAAGATCATTCCATACTCTGAGACGTAGATGAGGGAGATTACAGCGAAGAGTTGGATTGCTCATAAAAGAGGTACACTTTCCTATTATTTGGGATGCAGGCATCTTCTTCTAATGAAGGCCTATATGATCTGACATTGACATTATAGCTCGCCAGACTGGCTTTCCATTTAGCCCATTTTACAGGAAATCCCTCAGCCTTCCCCTCTACTCTTTTTTACAAAATCAATGATGCATTATTAATCTTAGTTGTTCCCCTGGGGTGTCATGGAGAGAATTCATTTTCTTGGGAAAGATACCAGTCATGTACAACAAACAAAAACAAAAGGAGATACCTGATCAAAACTTTTCTAAGCCACCTGGTCAAAACTTTTTTATCCCAGCTAATTATATAGACTACCTGTGGAAACCTAAACATCCCGGTTGGTGTACACACAAGGATGGAACAGTGTAAGCCTTAAGGACTTACAAAATTGAAGAATGAATGTTTGGCTGCCTTCTTAAAGCTCAAAATGCCCCTGTTAATTTGGCCAGAGCCAACTCCTGCTGCTGCTGGCTCATCCTACTGCCATGCTGACACAGGCTACCGTGTAGTCATCCTCACAGACATCTTGGATTTAACAAATTGCCTCTAAACACATTTGTAGCCACAAGACTCAGAATATGAGTTTAGCTGTCCTCGTGCCGACCATGAACAATACTAGCTAGCAACTTATAACTTTTCGAGCCTATGTCAAGGAAGGTTTTCACGCGATAGACGGATTTTATGATTGCCTATGCTTGTAGGTGGTTGTTCAACATTTGAAGATAGTCAGATTGTATGATTGTCTATGCTTGTAGAAGAGTTCTTCAGAAGGTAGCTTCAAGATCTGAGAGCTATATTTTTTCATTATTCAGTCTCTTAGACATTTACTGGGAATATTCAAATGCTATTGCAGAATCTGAGTTGAAACATAGACTAAAATGTTTGAACAGCTGCTCGACAGGTAGCTCGACAAGGATATACAGAATCTAAGCCAAGCACTGGGGTTGGAAATACAACTATAGGAGGTCCATTTAAGCTCACCAATCATACAGGAAAAGAAGTTACTGAACAGGATTTTAAGGGCAATTGGAACCTGCTTTACTTTGGGTTCACACACTGTCCAGATATCTGCCCAGATGAGTTGCAGAAAATGGTGAAGGCTGTAGACATTGTTGGTAATCTTCACTCCTTCGGAAATTTTAAGAAAAGGAAGAAAATGGAATGCAGCATTAGCCTTTATGGCATTTATAGAAGTTGGATGCGAGCACATCTGTAACAGTTTTTGCTGATGGGCCCAAAAATCATGAGTACACGTCTTGTCTGGGATCAATGTTCTAGTTGGCCCTAGTGGTGTCAGTTTCAGTGAGACCAATCAGTTGTATGTGTCACTTACATGCTTTGTCAGGATAACCATAATCTTTGTATATGCAGAGAAAAAAGAAGGCATTGTTATCACACCAGTCTTTATATCTGTTGATCCAGAGCGAGATCATGTTGAACAGCTCCGGGAGTACGTAAAAGGTCTGTCTATTCTCTGAAGGGTTTCCCTTGTGAGTAAAAATGGGTTGTTTGGATTACTGTGTTAAAGGGAAAGTCCATTCTGTTTGATTTTTTCCAGTTCTAAAGTGCCTTTTTTTTGCCTGGTGGAAGTAGTAAGATAATATACTGTTTTTTCTTTAAAGAGAGAAAAGTAGTTTTATATTCTTTTTACTGGGAAGCTTAACCCACTTCAGAGTTTTGACATAGTGTCTAGATGCCTAGTAAGAGAAGAGTGGTTATACATGCTTTTTACTGGGAAGCTTAACCCGCTTCAGAGTTTTAACATAGTGTCTAGATGCCAAAAAGCCTAGTAAGAGAGCATCTAATTTTACTATATCCAAAAAGGACAGTGTGTCCATTTGTGCTCTCAGAAGCTAATGTCTTTCGTATGAAAGAATGATAAAACCCATAGCTAGAGACACTTAACATTAAAATTTGGAATTGGCTAAGATATTTTAATATTTGGCATATCTGGATAAGTAGGAATAAAAAGCTGTCAGTAATGTTAAGAATCTATAGCAATGGGTTTTATCACTCTTTCATTCACACACGATCCATACCATGACTGTTGCTGCTTCTGTTGCAGAATTTCACCCTCGCCTCGTGGGCCTGACTGGTGCAGTCAATGACATTCGACAAGTAGCTCGAGCTTATCGAATTTATTTCATGAAGACTGAAGATGAAGGATCCGACTATCTTGTTGATCATTCGATCGTAATGTAATCCTCTCTTCTGTCGATGTTTGAAAAGCTTGAGTTATGGGTTGCAGCTGATGCATTGTTGGTTATGTCGTTCCTGCAGGTATTTGATGGATCCAAAGATGGAGTTTGTAAAATTTTATGGTAAGAATTACAGTGACAGTGAGCTGGCTGATGGGATTATCGAACAGATAAGGAACCATAAATCGTGAGAAGAGAAGAGAGAGTGAGAGACACAGACACACACACAGAGAGAGAGAGAGAGAGAGAGAGAGAGAGAGAGATCTTCTTTTTAGCTAGGGTTAGAAGCCAGTATTAGACCACTTTTGATCACACTACAAGTAGCAGTTTCCTTGGGGGATTTTTGATTCATAGTTCCATAAAAATTTTGGTCCCTTAGGTAGGTTCAACCAATCAAGGCAAAATTTTTAGAGGTAGATTCGATCAATCAAGGCAAAATTTTTAGTTCCAATATCAAACATGCTTGACTAAAAACACATTACAAAAATTGTCCAAGACATAATCTTCGATTGGCTCGTTTGCTCTAAATATGATGTTCAATGATTTCAAAAGTAGTCATCCCATGAGTGTCAATGGGTGGTGCCTTCTTACTAGTGGCTCATTTGCTCTAAAGATGACATTCAAGTGATTTGGAACATAGTCACCCCACTAGTGTTAGTGGGGGGTGCCTTCCTACTAGCATAGTCATGTTGTTCAGAATGTTGCTTCCAAGTCATGGTGCAAAGCCAAAATGTGCTTAAAAGATGAAACCGTGCTTTGTAAGTATGTGCAATCATAGGCAAATATTTGGGCTTTATTTTAATCGGTTGAATAACACAACAGTGAGAGCTCTCTCTCTCTCTCTCTCTCTCTCTCTCTCTTTCGTAAAAGGTAATTGTATTAATTACGAAAAAGGTACAAGTTTGCATAATTACAAGATACACGATGGCTCTACCCCATCGTGTGTACACGCTAACTTTCTACAAGAACCAGACAACTAAAGAGTTACAAAGTCATGGCAAAGACACAGAGGAAATTGCCATATGCCATGGACGTAAGTCCTCCCGAGGGAGCATGTCAGAGTGCCGGAGAAGATCTATCTGCCAATACAAGAGACCTTTAAGCCGAGCAATATGCCGCTGAACATCATAGGCGGAATAAAAAAGAAAAGCATTCCGAATGGTCCAGTTATGCCAACAGCCCCAATATCGAAGAAAGTGAAACAGGATCTTCATGTGTGGCTGTGTCGGTGCGGGATATTTGGGCCGCACAAAAACCCAATCAAAGGGGCGTAGCGAGAGGCCAACCACCGCTCGCCAAACGGCTAACAGGAATGACCAGATTTTCTGAGCGAGGGGGCAAGAAATAGAACGATGACGGGCGGATTCCACAGTGGTGGTGCAAAAGAAATAGTTGCCGTTGGAGATTCGACGCTTGGAAAGAGTTGAAGCAAGCGAAAGACTACCAATCATCACCCTCCAAAGAAAGACCTTGAAGGGTGTCTTGTTCAACCAGCCCTCCATCACAGTTATCCTCCACCATGACCGGGTTTTATGCAATCCCCATAGAGTATTAGCTTTAGTAACCAGCCATTGATGATCTTTAATTAAAAGATGGTACATCTAGTTAGCTGAAGCATTTTCTAAATTCAGTCGGCCTGCAAAGTCCCAGTCCTGCCAGGGACGATCCGTAGCAAGGGCAAGAAAGGGCTGTCTACTTTGGAGCACCCTCAAAAGCTGTTCCCATAAATACTTGTATCCACAAGGGATCCTGAAATGCCTCCTGGCTGTACGAAATGATATCAACATATTGCGACTAGCAAGGGTGGCATCGCTACCGAAGTTAAGCCAAAATGTGCCATGCGGTTGAATTTTGGTCGAACCTCATGTTTACCTTCCCACGAAATTAACCGCGAGACTGCCAACAATTCCAGCTGAAAAGAATTAGTAGTTAAGCGATCCTCCGCCGCTGGATGCTACTGAGCCTTCCAGAGGACCAGTCGCCAGGAACACACCAAATGGGCAAGCAGAGATGAAGAAGAACTGGAGAACCGCGAATCTGCATTAAGAACATGCCACCAAGAACTCCGGATTTGAGTATTGCTATGCAGAAGCGTGTGATCCTCAAGAAAATAATGGGCTATAACAACCCATGGATGATGCTCCAAGCACATGGCGCGAAAAAGAGACCAACGGAGTGCCAACATATGAGTTTGGGCATCTAAAATAGCCCCTCCACCCATGCGTTTGGGGGTACACGCATGCAACCAAGAAATTCAGGAAATGCCTGCATGCAAAGAATCCTTCTTCCATAACATGAAATGAATAGACTGAGTAAGAGCATTGAGTGTAGTAGTAGTCCAGGGCAGCAAGGGCAAGAAATATGTGAGCATTGGCAACATAATTGTCTGGGGGCCTGAGACTTCTAATACAGAAACTTAGCCGCAAGTTTCTATGAAATCCACTGTAGTAACTGCTTTGGGGAAACATCAACACCCAAAGGGTACCCAAGATGCCTAACAATGAAGCCACGGGGAACAACCATTCCCTGCCAGTCCAGTGACTGCAAATCCAACTCCGTGCAGCTGAGAATGGCTGATTTCAAAGCATTGATACGAATACCGGAAGCCAGACCAAAGAGAGCCCAAACATCTAAAGCTTTGCGAAGGTTATCCTTGTCTGCACGTAGAATCATAAAGGTGTCATAAGCCAAGGATTGACTAATGAAGTGTTGTCCAGAGAAAAGCGACAATCCAGCCAACTGAGTAGAAGCTGCCATGTGAGATAACATCGAAAGAACAGGATGAATCACAAGGGCAAAGAAAAGAGGACTCAAAGGGCACCCTTGTCTGACTGAGCGGGCAAGGACAATTGGCTTGGTAACGCCTCCATTCAGCATAACTCGCGAAGACGTTGCAGCACTGATAGTGTAGATCAGACGAGACATTCGAGCACCAAAGCCCATAGAAGACATGAGTTCTGCAATGAAAGACCAGTCCAAATAATCAAAAGCCTTTTCCAGGTCCAGTTGAACCAGTACGACCTCCTGATTAGAATGCCTTGCATAATCAATCGCCAATTGCGCATTCAATACATTGTGCAAAATGTTTCTGCCCTTAATGAAACCATATTGGAGAGGATGCACAATGGCAGGAAGATGCTTATGGAGCCGGTTCGCCATTACTTTGGAAAATATTTTATACATAGAACCCATCAAAGAAATTGGGCGCCACTGTTTCAACATAGACGGCGAAGGAACTTTTGGAAGCAGTTTTATAAGACCTTTCCATGAGGAAGGCATGATCCCCGTTTCCCACACCTGCTGAAACAAAGGCGTCAATGGTTTCGCGAGCTGGGTGGCAAAAATCTCAAAGAACTCATTGGTGAGACCATCCCAGCCAGGACTTTTATACTTGGGCAAGTATAACAGAACATCCATAACCTCCGCCTCACAAATATTTGCCTCCAGAATAGATTTCATGTCCTGCCGAACTTGATTGCGGACCAGATCATAAAAGACTGAACGAGCATGAACCATTTGGCCTAAAGGAGCAGAAGTGGAACCAAGAAGGTCGAGGAAATAATTCCAACACATATTCACAATAGTCTGCAGATCAAGGATCATTTGACCATCTGCATCCTGGAGTCTAGTCATATTCTCTCGAGCAGGAGAGGCATGGAGAGCTCGAGAGAACTTATGAGTCTGACAAGCACTATCTTGCAAAGTCTCCGTCATATGTTGCAATTTGACCTACTGATAAGATTTCAACTGAAACTCTTTAATAAGATCAGCCAGGCGCATTGCCAGAGACAGCAGAAATACATCATCTGGAGTGTCCACCAGCAAAGAACGAACCAAAGCCAGCAGGTCCTCCGCTGCTTGTCAACGCCACCGACAAAGAGAGGCATGATGGATTCCATACTGCCGAGCAACCCGCTGCACATTAGAGAGCAATCTTTCAAACGAAGCAGTGCCCTGGGAGGAGAAGTCCGATAAGAATCTATCAATCAATTGCTGCATATAGCCTTGAAAGATTGCATGCTTCAAATAAGAGGAGTTGAAACGCAAAGGGAGTCTATCCAGAAATTGCTTGAAAGGTGCAATGGGTTGCGCAAGTAGCTCAAGCTGGAGAGGGAAATGGTCCGACAAGGCATATTGTTGCAACACTTTCATTTCGAGCATCTCAGGAAGGAAATCATCATTCTGCATGATATATATGCGGTCTAACCGTGACCATGTTGTCGCATACTAGGCAGAATGGAAAGTAAACCCTGTAGAAGAAGGATGCAACCACGACCAGAGATCTTGCTTAAGAACGGCAAGAGCCAACTCCTGCCACATATGACTTTCTGGCGCATCCATTACCGAATGCTCTGATGTGGACTGTGACGGATCCACATACATATTGAAATCCCCCATCAAAAAACCCCGTCTGCCAAGGGAGAAGCAAGTCTGCAAAGTATACCAAAGCTCCCGGCGAGATAAAGGATCATTGGGAGCATAGAGGCCAAGTAACCATAAGATCTCTCCTTCGAATAAAACTTCAATCACCATAAGGCGACCATGTACATCATTCTTAATAAGAATTGGCTGGTATTTTTCATGCACAATCATAAGCACCCCAGAATACTGCCTGGCATGTGTCCCTGCATAGAACAAACGAAAGCCATGGCAATCCACAACTTTTCCTGCTTCACCGTGACTCTTGTGCTCAACAGCACACAAGACATCCCACTGATTCTCATGCAATATAGTCCACATGGCATGTTGCTTGTGGCGCGAACAAATTCCTCACATATTCCACGTGGCTATCTTCATGTGTATTCAAAAGAAAATTAGGTACGAGGCACAGCTTGCCTCGATTTGACCTTTTCTGTGAGAATGTCTAGGACTCCCTCATCCAAAAAATCAGCTAAGACGGCAAAGGAGTTCTGGCGACCAGATTTGGAGGTAGATAGCATATCCGCTATCTTGGGGATGGAACGAGGATAACGACGATCCCATGGGGTAATGGCATTACCTCTATTATCAAAAGCCAGCTTAGCAGGTGGACCCTTCGGACCATCCGAATACACTCTCCTAGGTGGCTGTTGACGAGGAGCAGAGGAAACCATAGCAAGAGCAGAGTCCTCTAAATACAACATTTCTTTCTTGCGCATATAGGTGCGCATGGAATCTGGTGAGGCAGTAGGCACAGAATCCACCATGCCAGCAACAGGCCTCTTGCCTTTTTTCGCACGTACATCTACCCAGTCATTACCACGGGAATCCAAACCCAAGACCTGTTGTTTACCTTTATCCAAAACTTTAGGTGGCTGGGTGTCATCCTGCGACGGAGCATCACACACCATGTCTTCCATGGGCAGCGCAACATGCTCAGCATCTGAAGTGTGATGCTTCTGTGGGCATTCCGCCATAAAATGCCCCAATTTTCCATACGAAAAGCAATGGCCTGCAAAGTTGCCCCATTTCAAACGAAAATGTAAAGGATGCATGCCAGAGCAATTAATACGTAACCAAGCAGGCCTTTTCCTAGCAGTGTCCCATAGCATGCACAGATGGTTGCGATTCATGGCCCGTAGGCTGGGGGGGGACCAGAACAGTGCCCACAGCGGCCATGGCGTCCTTCAACAATGGCCAATAAACAGCCGGGCAGTTTTCCACTTCAACCCACACAGGGCATTCACGTTGCAACAGGCGCTGAAAATCTGCCATTGGGCGCCAATTGCACAACATGGACCAAACGGCGATCAATGAACAATGGCAGTTTAGACAGGAGAGCAGCACAGTGCGTCTCAAATTTCAACAGCACCTCAAAAAAACCTCGGGGCCCAACAAAAATCTCTTCAACACATTCCCCTTGTAGCAGGCTGTGCAGCCATTGGCGAATACGGGAAAGCAGTGGAATCCGACCAGTGAAGAAGAGGATCACAGCACGTTCATAAAACACTGAAAAGGAGCGCAAAACATGTTTCGGGTCCACAGCGGCTTCCAGAACATCTTCCGTTTGCAGAGTCAGAAAAGACTTCCTGATTGTGTTGAATATAATCGCCAAGCAGAGTGTTGGCAAACTCCAGCAAATGCTCCCAGTCAACATCCTGAGAGTCCACCGAATCAGAAGCAACCTGAGCATAGGAACGATCCTGATGATCCATTGTCTCAGCCGAAGTATGCTTGGTGCGTTTGCCCGCAGGTTGGAAGTCAGGAGCAGGGGCAGCTCTTCTGTGCACAGAACCATATCCTCTGGTTCCTCGGTATCAGAGTCCGGACCAAGGGCTGCCACCGTTTGGTCTATAAAAGCCAGATCCAGGCCAGCCATATTGTATCAGTACGTATGCCGGTCAGAGGCCGAGTGAAGAGGTTACGGGAGGCAAATACACGCAGGCCTCTTTCTTGTTCACCCTCTCTCTCTCTCTCTCTCTCTCTCTCTCTCTCTCTCTCTCTCCCCCCCCCCTATATAGGGGCGCTGTCCAGGGGCGGATTCTACAATCACAGCCGATGAAACCTGAGCTTTACCTGTCCGCCTCATTCATGACGTGTCCCAAGAGCGTGTGCGGCAGGGTACAACCCTAACAGTGCAGGGCCAGGAGGGTGGAACACAGGGCAGGCCGTCGACGGCAAAGCGGGACAGTCGGGGGCGCAGGGCAGGGGCCAAGCGTCGGCAGAAACCGTAACGCACAAGGCAAACGGGCGAGACGCAGGCGAGACACAGGCGCAGAGCCGACGGGGCTGTAGAGGCAAGCAGGCGACGGGGCGTCAAAGGCAGCCGCAGGCGACAGGGCTTCAGAGCCTGCCGCCGCAGACGACGGGCCAGAAGGGCGCCGAGGAGCAGAACGCGCGAAACGACGACGAGGCAGAAGGACGAGAACGCGCGAAACGATGACGAGGTGGAAGGATGACAGCCGGGACCCCAGCCGCCACAACGACAGACGAGCGACGGCCTATGCTGTCTGCACGCAGGGGGAACCGGGCAGCGGATGACACTGAATCTGCACAGGCAGCAGGTCACGAGCGGGCGCCATCGACTCTCTCTCCATCTCTCAGCGTCATGAGCTCTCTTTTTTTTTCCTCTCTCTCTCTCTCTCTCTCTCTCTCTCTCTCTCTCTCTCTCTCTCTCATATCAACCAAAGTAAGAGTTCAATGCCTAATGCAAACTCATAAATATAAAGCTAACTTGTAAACTCTCTAATCATAGGTAAGGACACCTAAGGGATAACATCATATCACATCCCTATGATTAGATTCCTCATTTAAAACGTTTTGCATATCTTTTGAAATGGTGCATGTCACTAGTAGAATTCACAACTATGATCCAAGTTTAGATACTTTAGTAGACTTTTGGTGTCTATGTTGTCCTTTGGGGAGTGAGGTGTTTTACAATGGATTAGATGCACCCTAAACCCATGGTATACATTGTCTTGGGTTGTTGAGGAGTTGTAATGAATGTATATCCCACCCATTGTGCATTGGAGTGATCACTTGTTTCAAACCAACTTTAAAGGGGATGACTAGAATGGTGTGCATTTGACCTGCAAGCTAACATATATATAATTAGAAGTTTTTCTTAAGAATCATTTTCTTTTTTTATTTTTATATATATGCTCTTTAAATCAAGTATAAGGAAAAAAATCTGATTTAGATATTTGCAACCTTGATTAAATATTTTTATAAACATAAGCCATGGAACTATTACCAAAGTATGTTTCTTTCACATTTCAAAATTGCCAATATATCCCTACTTTTTGACAATTGAGACTTGTCAAATGTTTAAAAAAGCTAAAATTGGTTACCTTATGTTTGGTCAAACTCCCTTTTATTTTGTCAAAATTCCAAAATGTGCTTGATGTTTTACCAAAGTTCATGAGCCCCTTATAAGTTTTTATAACAAACTTGATACATCTTGTTTTTAGAGTTTTAATGAACATCTTGTGTTTTATACACATGGAAATATAGAATGATCATAAAGTCACGCATACAAATAAACTAAAATGTAGAATACTAGTTTCATTGCATGTTCAGTTGATTTCAATTAACTTGGAATCAGTAGTCAAAGTTTAAACAAGCAAGGCAAAGCATTATCTAAGTATGACCTTATAGGCCATGCTAATGAAAGGGACATGAAAGAGTTCTATGTACCCCTTATGCCAATTATGTGTTTATAAGATCATTGTGCCTTAGATTTTTCATCTCTAATTTGGAAGTTACTAAATATTAGTTTCTCTTACAAAAAGACTAGTAAGAAAAAGTTTTTTGAATTTTAATTAGGCTAGTGACAAGCATAAGATGAGAAAACAAACTAGGTTTTAATAGAAATGTAAAAATCAAATGAGATATTAGACAAGTGAACTAGGTCAACTTAGTTACATAAACATAAATAGCTTGAAAAACTTACGACACATTCATCTTGCATTTGGAACTCACTAAGCAAGAAATTGTCAAAATTAAACACTAGCCAGAAAGCAATAAATTGAAAGAGTTTAAAAATAAGTGATGAGAGTTGGAGGTATGCTTTTTGAAATTCTTAGCTCAAAGGGGATAAAAATCAACTCAATATAGGATCGTCCTAAAGCTAGAAAAGGCATTATACCTTGGGGAATGCATTAGGCACACCCCACTCTATACACTCTTCATGTGAATTTGAAGTTGCTTCTTTTCCCTCTTAGAATGAGGTAACACTATGGTGGAAGGTCAGAGAGTATCAAATTCCTCTTCCTCAAAATCTTCTTTCTTGTCACAATCTTCTCTCTCTTGATCTAAAATGGCCACTCGACTTGGCATCTAATCTATAAACACACACACACACACACACACACTCTCTCTCTCTCTCTCTCTCTCTCTCTCTCTCTCTCTCTCTCTCTCTCTCTCTCTCTCTCTCTCTCTCTCTCTCTCTCTCTCTCTCTCTCTCTCTCTCTCTCTCTCTCTATGTATCAAGGCTTTGTAATCAATACACATGCATAAAGAGCTATATTTCTTATTGACTAAGAAGACGGAAGATGCATAAGGAGAAGAACCCGATTCAATAAAACGTGTCTTAAGTAACTCCTTGACTTACTTTGCAGTCTCTTCACATTCACACTTAAAGAGTCTATAAGGTGGCTTGTTCATTGGCTTGGAATGGGGCTCTAAATCAAGTGGGTGATCCACTTGCCTCTTAGGGGAAAGGGTTATATGCATTTGAAATAAATCACTATACTCCTCAAGTAAAGCTTACAAGGTTGAATCCTTAGATACTTTGGAGGGATAATCTGAATTTTTCTTATTCAAGTGTAAAGCAAAGATCTGTGAGCATTTCTTAAACTCCCATTTGAGTTGCTTTGTTGTAATTAGCTAAAAATCAACATTATCATAAACTCCCTTTAAATATATGAGTTGTCCATGCATCATAAACTTCATGTAGAGCTTAGAGAAGTCCATAGTAATTTTTCCCAATTGTTTCAGCCAATCACAACCCAAGGCAACATCAATGGGGTCTATATCTAATGCGATTAGGTCAACCAATGCCACATAATCTCTAGCCAAGCCTAGGGTGGACATTGGAGTATACATATGTGCTAATTGCTTCCTTGTCATTTGCCACTTAAACTTTTAGGGGGTATTGTAATTCCGTAGGGGTGCATTTCAACTAGTCAATGGTTGATTTATTGACAAAACTATTGAGTACTACCACTATCCACAATGATAAATACATACTTTCCATTAGTACTGCCTTGAATGCGTAGGGTGTTGATGCTTCTAGAACCAATCCAAGCATCCAAGGAGATGGAGTAAAGTGAGGTGGTAGTCAGGTAGAATGTCCAATCAAGAGCATGGGATGAGCAATTGCTTGGGTCAAAGGTAAACTTGTCCTTTGGGTCATAGAATTGCTCTTGGTTCACATCCTCACCATTCTCTTCATTTTCAATAGGTAATTATTCCTCCTCATTGTGTCAATCTTCCATTACATAGATGTTATGAACTTTGACCTTGGCTATCTTGTAAGGGCATTTAGAGCCATGGTCGGCTATGTACTTGATGCCACATTTAAAGCATAGGCCTTTTTCTTTCAATACCTTCACAACATCCGTGAAAATGAACCTTGGGTCACTTGAACCATTCAAGGGCGATGCAGTATGGTGTTGATTTGCAGCATATTTACTCTCACCATTAGAGCGAAGTGCTGTCTCAAAGTGCCCTATTTCCTTTCAGTATGTAAGTGGTATTTTAGGGCTACTATTAGGCATGGAATGGCCTCTAAAACCACCCCATATGGGGCTGATCTCAATGGGATGAGGGGGTTCTGTCCATAACCTTGTTGAAAACTCTCATTCTTATGGTACTTTCTTGCATATCTTTTAGCCAATTCAATTACATCAAATAGTGTAGTCGACTTTTGAGCCATGATATTCGTTGACCAAGAAAAGCTCCAACCCATAGCTATACTTATGCAATTTGGCATTGTCACTAATTCTCTCCACATACATGATCAAGTTCATAAGCTAATTTGTGTACTTGAAGGGGAGCTACGGAGCTCTACCCCGAGACCTACGGACCGCTTATTGATCAAGCGTTTCAAGCCGAGCGGCTGTGGCTACCTCTCACATAGCCGACTCGCAATGCCTACCTTACGGGTGTAGTGAGCTTACCTTGATGCTCGATCAAGTTTCCTCCTCTCTCTTGCACTCCGGTAGCTCCACGATTCTTACGGCAAGCTCAAGCAACCTCAAGCCCTCTCCGTCAAGCTCCATCCTCCATAGCCGCGCAAGAAAAGAGAAGAGAAGAGAAGAAGAGAATATGAAGAGAGAAGATAAGAAGCTTCTTCTCCACGATCCCTCACTCTCACACACTCACTCCCTCACTCCCTTACACTCCCTCAATCCCTCACTCAAGCACAAGCAAAAAGGCAAGAAACAAGAGAAGAAGAAGAAGAAGCTTTGGCCACACACAAGAATGATCTTCTCATTCACTTTTGAACTTTATATGCATGCCCTACTTTTTGGGTAGTCATCCCCACTTTTTACATGGCCGACCATTAGTCGAGGCCCTCTTTTCCTATTTTCCACCGTTCTAACTTATCCCATTCCCAACTAGTGCATACAATTTGCATAACAATGAGCCTTGCACTCTTTTACAAGGATTCGGGAGCACTTTCACAATTAATGGTGTGCTTTTACTCTTTTCTTTTCTCGAGGCAGCATATTTGCTCTTACCATTAGAGCGAAGTGCTGTCTCAAAGTGTCCTATTTCCTTTCAACATATAAGTGGTATTTTAGGGCTACTATTAGACATGGAATGGCCTCTAAAACCACCCCATATGGGACTGACCTCAATGAGGTGAGGGGGTTCTATCCATAACCTTGTTGAAAACTCTCATTCTTATGGTACTTTCTTGCATATCTTTTAGCCAATTCAATTACATCAAATAGTGTAGTCGGCTTTTGAGCCATGATATTCGTTGACCAGGAAAAGTTCCAACCCATAGCTATACTTGTGCAATTTGGCATTGTCACTAATTCTCTCCACATACATGATCAAGTTCATAAGCTAATTTGTGTACTTGAAGGGGAGCTACGGAGCTCTACCCTGAGACCTACGGACCGCTTATTGATCAAGCGTTTCAAGCCCAATGGCCATGGCTACCTCTCACATAACCGACGCGCAATGCCTACCTTACGGGTGTAGTGAGCTTACCTTGATGCTCGATCGAGTTCCCTCCTCTCTCTTGCACTCCGATAGCTCCATGATCCTTGTGGCAAGCTCAAGCAACCTCAAGCCCTCTCCGTCAAGCTCCATCCTCCATAGCCGCGCGAGAAAAGAGAAGAGAAGAGAAGAAGAGAATATGAAGAGAGAAGATGGGGAGCTTCTTCTCCACGATCCCTCACTCTCACACACTCACTCCCTCACTCCCTCACACTCCTTCAATCCCTCACTCAAGCACAAGCAAGAAGGCAAGAAACAAGAGAAGAAGAATAAGAAGCTTTGGCCACACACAAGAATAATATTCTCATTCACTTTTGAACTTTATATACATGCCCTACTTTTTGGGCGATCATCCCCACTTTTTACATGGCCGGCCATTAGCCTAGGCCCTCTTTTCCTATTTCCCACCATTTTAACTTATCCCATTCCCAAGTAGTGCATACAATTTGCACAGGAGTGAGCTTGGCACTCTTTTACGAGGATTCGAGAGCGCTTATACAATTAATGGTGCGCTTTTACTCTTTTCTTTTCTTGAGGCGACATTGAGACCTTCTGGAGAGTTTGTCATTCAAACTTTTCACGGTCTGACTTCCATCTGGGGCGTCTTTTCCTCCCTTTGTCATATGCCCTTTCGGTTATCTCCTTTTTCCATTTTCCCGCTCCTCTGCTCCATTTTCCTGCTCCTCTATGCTGTGGTAAACATTAACCCCCTTCTAGCTAAGTGCCAATCCCATGGCGTTGCGGTGGGGAGTAGTGGGGTAGTTGGGGTTGTTGCTAAGTGGCACTGGTGGGTAGATGACCACAATCAAAAGGTGCTGTTGTGAATGAGAGGTGATGGAGTTTTTTAATGATGACCGAGAGAGATTCTTGCGTGATTTAGACTTCATGAAGATACTCGACATTTCTCACACAGTTGTAGCTCCCATTCTGTTAGGCTGATAAAGATTTTGCATGGGCATCTCTAATCATGTTCATTGCCAGCTGGCTGTTGAGAACCATGTAGCTATGCATCCTGTGCTGATCCGAAAGCACTTAATCAATAAGCAATCCGCAGGTCTAGGGGTTTGAATATACATTTGGAGAATATGAGGTTCCAAAATCTATACCAATGGTGGGTCCATCACTGAGTTTTCCTTCTACTTGATTTGGTTCAGTCATGGTAGCTATCAACAAGCAGATGGTCAGCTACATCAAGCATGTTGGTCCATCCAACCATCGGAGTATGCAAAAGCTCGTGAAGCAGCTGTAGTGGTGTCCTGTCCGACTCATGGAAAAATTCTTGGTCATTAGCGGATGTCGTGGATGGTCTTCTTTAGCTGGGTAGCCATTCGCTGAGTCACGATCATAGCTTGCAAGAGAAAGTTGTGCACTTCTTAAGGGGCATGTCTATCTCACAGTGTGGTGTAAGTGCATGTGTAGTGGAACTGGGAGATGGGTCTAACCTTGGGTAAGCCCTTGGTAATGTCCCACACTTGAGGACCCAGTTCGTGTGTTGTTGGAGGTGCAGTGCAAAACTTAGGGTGACAGGTCTGAAAGTCCTACCCTTGATATGCCCTAAGCGTGAAGTGGGGGAGGGGCTAGGTGTAAACCCTAGGTGTAGTGAGTAAAGTGAGCCCTCGTGTTTTTTTATTTTCTCTTTTTCTTTTTCTTCTCTTTTTTTTTTTTTTTGAAGAATTGCATACAAGGAAGATGTCTTGGCTAATGCCTATCACCTTCAGTTGGATTACGAGGCGGTCGCAAGCATTGGGATAGGAATGCGTGACTTTGTAGATATTCTTTAATACCGGCCCGGGCCTTCAGAGGTGTGGATGACAAGAAAGGATGATTGCACCTCATGAAGTGGGTATCACTCATATCCTCTAAGATTTCTAGGCAAAAGGAGGGAAGCAGGGTTGCCCTCATCATTAGTCTAGTCATGGCTCTACTATCTATCCCTAGGTTGATGTCAAAAAAAAGAGTGGAGGGAGGTGGGCTTCCTCAGTTGTGGGTCTCTGCATTAGTAGGAACTTGATAAGCCTAAGATAATTACAGGTAGTTAAAAAGGCTGAATCTGGGCAAGAAGAAAAATCTGCGAGGAAGCAGTTGATAGATGGGAGGAGATCCTCTAACCTAAAGACTAGGCATTCCTCGAGGCTCCGGGCATTAATATTATATATCTTAGGAAAGTCAAAATCCCCATGAATATTTCAATCATAGTCAACTCCATGCCTATGGGGGTAGGGCATGTAGATGGGGTCGTTGCGTTCTTTAGGAAGCGAGCTGCAGAAGGTGGTCCAGGCGTCAAAATTGGTATCCCAAATCCTCCTCCGCCATTTCAGCTGTGCCTCATAGCCTTGGACAGTTTTGGGAACCCTATTTACCTTGTCTTGCCAGTAGTCTTCAGACTCTTACCTCCATCTGGTTATTATGAGGCTTCTTTCCTCTATCCACCTGTTTGCAAGATCATTAGCCAGATCCTTGATCTTGGCTAGAATACCTAGAGGCAAAGCACGGTCCAGAGAGCGTGGATAAGCAAATGAAAGTTCAAACGACCTCGTCTGGAACTCCTGTTGATGCCATATGACCAATTCCTGAGGCCAATCGATAGGATGGGGATCCCCCCGAAGTGGCACAGGCTCTTCAGGGAATTGTCTTGGCAATGATCGTGCTCTGCGTTGGGCTTCCTCTGCTAGTTCTTGTCTTCTTCTTCTGGCTACCACAATGCGCTCGGGCATATGGGCATCTTTGGGCTCTTCAGGCGAGAGATCTGGGAGAGGCGGACTAGACATTCTTTGTTGCTCTTCTTCAGCATCCTGCTCAAAGTCCAGACCCTCTCCGACATTCTGCTCGACAACTGATGGAACCGCTTGTGGTAGTGATGGTGGCTGCTCATGCTCTTCAAACCCAAGTTCCTTAAGCTCAACAGTGGAGAGACCGGCACGATATAGGTAGTGAAATTGCTGCTCTTTTGTGATTCATGTGCTTGTTGGAAGCTCCCGTTCTTGAAGGCCATACTTTAGTGCTCAGGTCAATTCTAGCTTCCTTCTTACCTTCTCCATTGAATCATTGCCCTCCGCCTGGGCGACGTGTAGTACTGTGCTGAGGAAGGCTTGCCTTTGTGTGTTGGCACATACATCAGTAGCTTCTGCCCTAGACTTCGCAAGCACTCTCTCGCACTCAGCCATCACCAAGCATTTTGTTAAATCCCTAACTCTTTCAAAATTATTTATTTCCCACTCACTGGCTCACTCATCCATCTTCTTTCTTCCCTCCTCCAGCTCACTTGCCAAGGTTGTCACAACCTGTTGCTGCTCATTCGTTAAGAACCAGAGTTGGTTCCTTTTCCTAGATTTTCGAGCCAGCTGTTCTTCAGCAATTTCTTTTGTCTGATTTGCAATGCTGAATCTTTTTTCTGCCTCAGCAAATAGCTCTGACTTTTCTTGCACAAGCTGCTCGTGACTTTGGATCTCTGCGAAGTGCAATCTTCTTTGGGTGAAGGCCATGGCCAAGAGGGCCTCTATGTCTCCCTTAGTAATCTTCAATGCATCTTGCAGTCGTTGTGCCTCATTCTGCACCCTTTGTGCTTCTGCTGGCGAGAACTCCCGGCCTTTCCTGTTCAAGGAACTCTGTTTTCCTCTCCAATCTGTATTGTTCTTCAAGTTCATACCATAGCCGGAAAGCTATGGCATCTTCTTGTTGCTCACTTGGCTCGCCCTCCTGAGCTTCTATCTGTCTATACATTTCCAGTTCGGCAGTTCTTTGTTGCAAGTCAACATACTACTGCACTAGTAACTTCAAGCTTCGTTGTTCTGCCACCAGGTTTTGCTCTTCATCTTCCAGCCTTTGTCTTAAGCGGCTCTCATTATCCTGGGCTTCCTTGGTCTTTGCTTCCAGCTGATCTTGTAGAGTTTTCACTTCCCTTCTTCGGTCGGCTCCTTGCTTTGAAACTTCCAGCCTTAAGGCTGTCGAAGTTTCCTTTTCTTTCTCTAACTCCACCAGGGCTATCTTATTTTGCCTTGTCCAATTGTGCTAGAAGCTCACCCACATAAGCGTCATAGTCGGCACCAGATGGCATGGAAGTAGGGGCTGTAGTGGTTGATGCCTCTAGCTTCTGTCGTTTTGGATCTTGCCTAGACTCGGCATATGCGGCAGCGTGCCTTTTTGCTCCGGCTTCTGGTACAATTTTAGCCACTTTACTAACAAGTAGCTACATCATGTTCATCAATTGGGTCGTGTCTAGAGAGGGCGTGGGTTGGTGGTGGTTGTGGTTGTGGGGTCGGTTGGTACTAGCACAAAGGAGGAAGGTAGGGGGCGCATCAGGGACTTGCCCTTGCCTACAACTACTGGGGTCGTTTCCACCCGGCCACTTGCTTCAGCTTCATGGCGGGGACTCAAAGGATCGATCTCTCCTCCCCCATGGGTTTCTTCGACAGATCTATGAGTGGCCTCTGCCAACTCAACAAGTTCTTTCATTCTTAGTTCTTCGGCTTCCTCCTCTGCCCTTCTTTGCCTCTCTTCTTCTACCCTCTTTGATTCTTCTCTAATTTTTTTGAGTTCTTCCTCTTCTTTTTTCCTTCGTTCCTCCTCCACCCTTCTTGACTCTCTTTGAGCCCTCTTCATCTCGGCTCGCTCTTCTTTGCTCAGTCTTTCTTTCTTCTCCTTCTGGCTCTTGTCACTCTTCTTTTGCTCCCGTGGTTTAGCTGCTTGAGTAGGTAGTACCTCCGGCTCTCCTTTGTCGCTCATTGTCCTTTCACTCAAGCCTTCTTCCTCATGGTGAGGTGAGCTTTGATGCACCGCTTGCTCTTCATTTACACCAACATCCTTGATAGCCTCATGGATGATTGCCGTTCAGGACACCGCCATATCTGATTGTGGAGGCTTTCGAGGCAGGTTTTTTCCTTGCGGATCGTGCAGTAGAAGCAGGAGACTCCCCACTAGCTGGTGCTACGGCTGGAGCCAAGAGCGTGGCTAAACTCTTGATAGTTTTCTGCACAAAACCGTTCCAATCCAACTCCTCTGGAACTCCTGCACCGATGCTCTTTAGTAATGGCACCCCAATTCTGTTCATTAAGGCGTTGTATCTCTGTCTTGAGAAAAGGGCGTGGACCATTTTAGCTTGCATCTTTGTTGCGGGGTCTGGAATATCAGCCAAACTGATTCCATCCACTGTGTGCACGTCATCTTTTTTGACTCCCATCATGGTATATACATCTCTTCTTGGGCGCCTCTCCTTCTTGGACACAAGCCCCGGGGCTTTCTCGATAATAGCTGCATTAAGGGGCACTTTTACCCTTCTTTCCTGGTCACCAGTCCTTACTGTGACCGTGCCACAGCTCCTACCTTCATCAAAGCTCTTTAAAAAGTCAGCGCACATGCTGTAATCTATAGCCTGTCCGACCTTTTCCACATACTTTCAGAGGTTGCATTTATCCACCAACTCCTTCACTGCCGGCTCTTCCAGGATGGCATCGTCTAAATTCAGGGTATGTTTGAACATGAACTAGCTAAATCTACGTGTCTCAACACTGATCCCATACTTTGTCAACTCCTCTTCAGTGAATGGAAGTTTACACCCCTTTTCTTGTCCTGCCATGGTAGGTGCCTATCATTACACCATGTCAACATTGGCGTTATGAATTGACTCATCAGTAACAAAAACCCAAGAAAGAATGCGTGTGACAATTTGCCATACTGCTTCAGAGGTATGAAACTTAGAAATAATTCAAAAGCAACATCTATTTCCTCCTTGTATTCTTTCCTATTTAAATTCAGTTGATCATTTTCATCCATCACTACACCTTGCTACATCACTTGGCTCTCACTTTGCTTCCCCCCCCCCCCCCCTCCTTAAGTTTTAAAGGAATCCTTCCTAGGATTAGCAAGGGAAGAAGAAGGACTCACATGGACTATTGAGATATCGAGCTCCACTCGTGATATGCCAGGGTGACCGTTGTGCATTTATATCACCGACTTGTCAAATGCAGATGCGGTTGGTACACCGCCCATGAATAATAGCTAGATGACATCTATCCTTATCTACTCTAGTTCATGGCTCAGTTAGTATGCCACCTTAGTTAGTTGAGTTTGGTTTGAGACCCATATATAGGGTTCTTCTATTTCTTTGTATGAGAGTTCTTTTTGGCTTACACAACTAAAAAGAGGAAAATTGTTTTTCAACCTCCACCCTTGTGTGTATTCCCCCATTGTGCAAGTAAGAAAGCTACAAGTGAGACTCCTTCCTTCTCTCCCACAATCTTGACATGGCATCAGAGCTTTGTTCGTGGTAAGGAGCTCAAGAAAGCAAGCCAAGTTCGCGGTGTTCTGGTAAGAGGACCAGTGTTGCTTTCATTCTTCCGTTTTTGGGAGCAAGTCTCTGCAGGTAGCACAGCCGGAAAGGGCAAGAGTGCATTGTCTCAGGTTGAGACGCCCTTCGCGGTGAAGCAAGAGGGTAGTATATGCGGCAGGACAAGGCTTTAGCCCTTGGTGACCCTGTTTTTTTTATTTGAGGCCATTTCGGGGCTTGTTTTGGAGGCGGAAGTTTTCTACACGCACTCAGGAAAAGGCCCAGTTTTATGCTGTGCGACCACTGTTCTACAGGTCGGTGAAAAGTTACTGTAGAAATTGCATCGTATGCCTGTACGCAAAGACATTGGGAGTTACAGAATCATCCTTGTTGCCTGTTGATGCAAAATCGTCACTAGGAAGTGACTGTGTGGTCAAATACCACTTTCGTCAGTTTTGCAGATTTGCCCTTGTGAGGCTGAAGTTGTGTTCTTTGCAGTGATAGAATTCTTTGCAGTGTTCTGTAATGGCGTCTGATTCTCTTTCACAGATTGTCACTGAAAAGCTTGACAAGAACAACTTCCAAGCATGGAAGTTTAGAATGACGAATTTCCTTATGGGAAAAGGATATTGGAAATTTGTTGCAAGAAATGAAGAAGAACCAGTTCTTCCTGATGTTCCCAATCAACAGCAAATGCAGGCATTTAAAGCATGGCATGAGAGAGCCAGGAAAGTTATGTACTGGCTGTCTATCAGCATTTCAGACTCTATGATTGTGCATATTCAAGATGCAAGTACGCCAAAGGAGGCAAGGGATACTTTGTCAAAAATGTATAGCACAAATACGCAAGCCAGGAAAATGCAGCTCAAGCAAGAGTTTCATAATGTGCAAAGAGAAAATATGAGCATCAATGACTACCACATGAAGGTGAAGAAGATTGCAGATGCACTTGCTTCCATTGGGTCGCTAGTGGAAGATCATGATTTAGTTTCTATGACCTTGAATGGTCTAGAAAAGGATTATGCACAGTTCCGAACATCCATTTCCGTCCGTGAAAGATTTCCTGATTTTGAGGAGTTGATTGCTCTTCTAATTTCTGAGGAGCAGAGAAATGGTGGTGCATCTTCTTCAGGAGGAACTTCAAAAGAAGTTGTCTTCTACTCAAATGCTAGAAGAGGTAGAGGCAGAGGTAGAGGAGGCCGATCTGGAGGCCGCGGTAGAAATCATAATATGCAGCAGAAAACCAATTCTATGGAGAATGTCGTGGTAACTCTAGAGGCAAGGGGAGCCAAAGAGGTCGTGGTGGATGGCAAAGAGGCCAAAATGCAAACAGCAATGTTGAATGCTACTACTATGGTAAAATGGGTCATATGGCTAAAGACTGCTATAAAAAGCAGAATGACATCATGAATGGAAAATTGCAACAAGGAAATTGTGCATCTTCTAGTAGACAGGGTGATGACAGAAATGAGCATTTGTTTATGGTGCAGCACATGAACAATTCTGTGACAAGTGTAGAAGGAAGCAACGATGTATGGTATGTTGACTCAGGTGCATCAAACCACATGATAGGTCATGCAGAATGGATGGAGGATGCAAGAAAAATGGAAAAACCAGGATTTGTGGAGACTGGTGATGATACTGCACATCCTATTGTGCAGATTGGAAAAATTCATTTGTCCATGCAGGATGGGAAAAAGAAATACCTGTCAGATGTATTTCATGTCCCGAATATCACCAAGAATCTGGTTTCTGTTGGTCAAATGGTTGAGCAGGGCTTACAGGTCAGATTTAATCCTCATGGATGCTTTGTTGAGGATATGAAAAATAAAGGTCGCTTGATAGTAAAAGGAAAGAAGAAGGGCAGAATGTTTACATTGGATGCAGACATGCCTGAATTGAGTGTAGCAATGTTTGCACATGGGATCGGTGTAGTTGTAGATATTGATATCTGGCATAAACGCATTGGTCATGTTAATGTACAACGACTTAAATCAATGCAGGCCCAAAATATTGTTGCAGGATTGCCTAAATTCAAGGTTGCAGAAATGCATAAGGTATGTGAAGCCTGTCAGTTTGGAAAACATGCAAGGAAACCATTTCCTAGACATGTTCAAGAGAGTAAGAAGCCATTGGAATTAATCCACTCTGATGTGTGGACTACTAAAGCTGCATCTCTTGGAGGCTGTCATTATTTTATCACTTTTATTGATGACTATAGCAGAAAAGTTTTGGTGTATTTTATGAAAAAGAAAAGTGAAGTTTTTGGGCATTTTAAAACTCTTAAAGCTATGGTTGAAAAAGAAACAGGCCTACAAATAAAATGCCTAAGGTCAGATGGAGGGGAAGAGTACCTCTCAAATGAGTTTGCAAGATTCTTGCAGGAGCATGGCATAAAGCAGCAATATTCATGTAGTCATACCCCACAACAAAATGGAATTGCAGAAAGAAAAAACAGGCATATTGGAGAGGTATCTCGTGCCATGCTCAATGAAAAAGATCTACCAGATTTTTATTGGGTTGAGGCAGTTGCTACAGCAATCTACATAATGAACAGGACTCCCACTGCAGCAATACATGGGATGACTCCAGAGGAGAGGTATACTGGTAGGAAACTAGATATTTCTCATTTGAAAATTTTTTGTTGCATTGCCTATGTTCATGTGCCAGATGAGTTGAGATCCAAGTTGGATCCAAAAGCTGAGAAGTGCATCTTTATTGGTTACTCTCTGCAGCAAAAAGGGTATAGATGCTATAATCCTTCTACTCGTAAGTTTACAGTGAGCAGAGATGTTTTTTATGAGATGAGTAGCTGGTATAATCCAGTAAATGTGATTGATAATGTAGATGCACAAAATGGTAATGCTACACAGAATTCACAGCAGCAGTCACAAAATATTAGTGGACCTGGAGCGTCCTCTAGCAGTGGTTCACATTCTTCACCATGGACATGTAGATTGAGATCAGGAGAATCTTCTCAAAGCAATGCAGATAGTGGTATTCAGGTATCACGAAAAGGAAAAGAGAATGTAGATCAGCCCATGTTTGATGTGAATGCAGGTCACTCTTATGTGGATGGTGAATCCAGTGGCTCAGAACAGAGCATTGATGATGAGTTGGGTATTCCTTCTATTGTTACACCTGGAGTAAGGAAGACCAGGGATGTTTTGAGAACACCTGGGAGTGAACCTACTTTGCGCAGGTCTACCAAAGATAGGTATCCTATGGATAGGCTGAAATATGATAGATTTACAGCCATTCACTATGCCTATATGGTCAAAGTGATACAGGAACCAAAACCCACTTCTTTTGAGCAAGCCATGGAAAAAGAAAAATGGGAGAAAGCCATGGATGAAAAAATGGATGCCTTGGAAGCAAATGCTACATGGGAGTTGGTACCTTTGCCTAAAGGTAAGAATGCAATTGGCTGTAAGTGGGTTTATAAGGTGAAGCACAATGTAGATGGTTCTATGAACAGATACAAGGCAAGATTAGTAGTCAAGGGGTATGCACAAACATATGGCATTGATTATGAAGAAACATTCAGTCCGGTTGCAAGGATGGCAACCGTAAGAGCAGTCATTGCTATGGCTGTATTAGAGGAATGGTCTTTACATCAAATGGATATAAAGAATGCCTTCTTGCATGGTGATTTGCAAGAAGAGGTCTATATGAAGCAGCCACTAGATTATGTGCATGGTGTTCATCCTGAGTTTGTTTGCAGGTTGAAGAAAGCCTTGTATGGCTTGAAACAAGCACCTAGAGCATGGTCTGACAAGATAGGACAGTATCTTGTCACTATTGGCTTTCAGATTTTCAAGGCAGATTTCTCACTTTATGTGAGAAAAACAGAGAAAGGTATTATGCTACTTGTCATTTATGTTGATGATTTGATTATGACAGGTGACAGTGATGAAGATATCCTTCATGTGAAAATGCTATTGAAGCAAAAGTTTGAGATGAAGAATTTGGGAGAGCTGCATTATTTCTTGGGCATTGAGGTGATTAGATCGCCAAGTGGGATATGGCTCTTGCAGAGGCAGTATGGATTGGACATGCTGTCCAAATATGGGATGACAAGCTGTAAGCCTATTTCAGTTCCTTTGGAGCAGAATGTGAAGTTGAGCGCAGATGCAGGTGAGCTTCTCGAAGACCCTACTATGTATAGACGCATAGTAGGAAGTTTGATTTATATGACTATTACCAGGCCAGATTTGAGCTATGCTGTTGGATTGGTAAGTCAATTTATGCAGACTCCAAGGAAACCACATTTGGATGCGGCTAGACGCATACTCAGATATGTGAAGTCCACATTGCAGTATGGACTATTTTATGAGACTAGAGTTCAGATACAGTTGCATGGATACACTGATGATGATTGGGCTGGTAGTATTTCTGATAGACGATCTACCAATGGATGTGTTCTCTTTTGGGAGTGCTGCAGTCACTTGGAGCAGCAAGAAACAGCCTACAGTTGCCTTGTCGAGCGCAAAGGCTGAGTACAGGGGTGCAGCAATGGCTGCATGTGAGGTAGCTTGGTTGCATAAGCTACTTTATGATATGCATCAGCCTACAGATGGGCCAATTGTCATTTATTGTGACAACATGAGTAGTATATACTTCGCAAATAACCCAGTCTATCATGCTAGAACAAAGCACATTGAGGTGCATTATCACTATGTGCGAAAGAGAGTTTTACTAGGTCTTATTAATCTAGTTTATGTCAGCACAGAGGATCAGGTAGCTGACATATTCACGAAGGCATTGGGCGTAGAGAAGCTGCGCAAGTTCAGAGACCTGCTTGGTGTGCAGGAATTCGGATTGAGCTCGAGGGGGAGTGTTGAGATATCGAGCTCCACTCGTGATATGCCAGGGTGACCGTTGTACATTTATGTCACCGACTTGTCAGTTGTGCAGATGCGGTTGGTACACCGCCCATGAATAATAGCTAGATGACAGCTATCCTTATCTACTCTAATTCATGGCTCAGTTAGTATGCCACCTTAGTTAGTTGAGTTTGGTTTGAGACCCATATATAGGGTTCTTCTATTTCTTTGTATGAGAGTTCTTTTTTGCTTACACAACTAAGAAGAGGAAAATTGTTTTTCAGCCTCCACCCTTGTGTGTATTCCCCCATTGTGCAAGCAAGAAAGCTACAAGTGAGACTCCTTCCTTCTCTCCCACAATCTTGACATGGACTTTGTGGGGCGAGTTACTTGGCCAACAGCCAAGAATATATTCAAGTTGGGCATGACGATCAAGTTAACATGGTCGTATGGAAGCTTGGGTGATATAGGTCAAGGCATCATGAAAGATGTCCCCGGAGTTGAGGCGGCTAGCAACATGCAGTTCCTCTTCCGTAAGGAATTGGTCAATGCAAGGGTGGGCTAACACATGGTCATCTAAGCGTATGTTGCGTGTAATGGCCAAAACCCGAAACGAAAGAGGTGCCACATAAGTAGGGTCATGTTCAATTGTTTTGATTGCCCTTCTTTGCTCGGCATTGGTCATGATGCGACAGCCTTTTTTCTCCCATTGGAGTCGCAAGGCATACTACAGTTGTAAGAACGAAGAATCAAAGCTAGCAAACTGCGTGAGCTCCTCTAGTTCTTGTTCAGGTGTAGAGCAAGCAGGTTTGCAGTACGAGGTAATTAGTCTTTTGAGAATGGCTTGCTCCTTTGAGATTTCTCCATTAGCGATTGATTCGGTAGCAATTTCGGGGAATTTGACGGTCATAAATTCGTAGTCTTCCCAAGTGCATGGCAACACACGAACATTAGAAGCAAGGGGTTCATCGAGAAGTCATGGGTCAAGCCTCTCATAGCTCCTAGCGAATGTGGTGAAGGTCTCATCTAACACCTTGATGCATGTCACTACGTCATCTCCCGAGGTCTCAGCAAGATCCTTGGCCACTGAAAGGAAAGATCGTCTTTCATACAAAGGCCTAAGACTTGCTGATGGTGATGGTGAAATTGGGCTGGACATTGGTGACTCCATTGATGGCGTCACAGATGGGACTTTGCACTTAGAAGCACTTTGAGATGTTGCAGGGGGCTCCAGTGGCATAGAAGGTGTGCTGCATTCCATCTGAGATGGCATGGGGATGCTCAACTCCTCTGACTTGGATAATTCTGGGGCATCTAGCTTTAGACGATAAATGTATTGGGATTCATTAACCACAACCGGTGTTGGTCCAGCTTGCTTTGCAGCCTGGGCTCCGTATGTGCAAGCCTCTCTAGCTGGAGTGAGGTTGCTTAGAGTTGAGCCTCTTGAATGTCCACTCTTAGGCACCCATATCTAGGGGTTTCCCTCATAGTATCCTTGTGCTTGCAAGAGATTTTTGGGGATCCATTGTGGCATGGTCATGCGCCTACATTGATAGCGTCTGAGCTGCCTCTTAGGCTGTGACTAATAGTTTTTGTGTTTAGAAGCACGTTTCTACAGTTTACAAGGAGGTGGCCCTTGTCATTTTGGCACCCATATGAGTGTGGACTCCTTGGCCTTGTGAATGGCCTTAGTGGGCTTGGTTCTAGCAGTTTGAGCATGGGGTGAGATATCACAGCCCTTCTCCCTAGGCTTGGTCATAGGCGTGGTCATAGGGATCTCTATCGGTGGCTTTGCAATTGTAGAAGGATCAAGATAACCCTTGCTGAAAGTAGTCACTATGCACACATTACCTATAGCAAGATGGATGCGATCTAGATTATTGTCCACATTGCAATTCATTTGCTTTTTAAAAGTGCGACCTAGTAGTGACTTATTACTAGTCCCTTTAGTGTTTGGCAACACATAAAAGAAGACTGGGATACTTTCAGACTCGATAGAGACAGCCACTTTGCATTTTCCTAAGAGTGAGCCCCCAAATGGGCTGAGTTTAGCATTTGTGGGCTGTAATTTAGGTTGACCAATGCGTATCCAATGGTCATGCGTCAAGATATTATAGTCGGCACCTTCATCGATCAAGGTATCAAAAGAATACGTCCCTTCTGTAGTGACCGTGATTCGTAGGTAAGCGGATGCCACTGCTTCTTCATCTTGATCTGTTAGCTCGATAATAGTGGCCACATGGACGCTGACAGGGGCTTCAAGCATAGGTGGCTCGTGCAACGGATGGGAAGGAGGATGGTACTTTTTCATGCGACTGCCATTGAAAAAGCCAATTCCTTCACCTTCGAGCGTCTCCAGTTCAACATTGCATGTTCTACTAATTGTACGTACTTGGAAAGGTCCTAGTCCTCAAAATTTCATTTTCTGTTTGTGACCCTTCACAGAGTATAGTAGAATGAGGTTCCCCTAATCAAAGTTGCGATGTTTGACATGCTTGTCAAACCACATCTTTCTTCGTGCCTTCTCACAAATTAGAGCGTGGGTGGCTAAGAGTTGAGTCTCCGTGAGATGCTCTAACTCCACTAATCAGTTGGTCCAAGCCTCTCTTCCCTCCCAACGCTCCTGGGCTGCTATCCTTAAGCTAGGGACAAAGAACTCTAAGGGTAGAATGGCCTCCATTCCATAAGTCAACCTAAAGGGCGTCTGTCCCCGTCTTATAAGTTGTATGATAGGCCCACAAGGCCACCATTAATTTGTTATCCCAATCACTTCGTGATGTGGATACCACCTTTGTAAGCACGTTGACTAGGATTTTATTCATGGATTCTGCTTGGCCATTTGCTTGAGGATAGTAGGCGAGGACCTTCTATGAATGATTAGGAAGGTCGAGAGCAGGTGGAATATCACTTCATTAATGAAGTGTGTGCCCTGATCACTTACTAGTTCAATTGGACAACCAAAACGTGAAAGGACCTGCTCCCATAAGAACTTTGCAATGGTTCTAACGTCGTTCTTCCTAGTGGCTCTTGCCTCTGCCCACTTCGTCAGGTAATTAGCTACCACAATGATGTAGTGTGCCTGGGAGTACTGTGCCGCAGGACTAATAGGTCCAATGAAGTCAATGCCCCATTTTTCGAAGGGCTGTCGTGCTATTACAGGGGTCAACTCCATCTTATCCTTGCGCACAGGCACCTTAGTCCTTTGGCACTCATAGCAGTGTTTTACAAATTTAGCAGCATCACGGAATAGGGTGGGCCACCATAGTTGGGACTGTAGCACCTTACGGGCTGTTGTATCCACACTAAAGTGTCCTCCAGCTATTCCACCATGCGCTTCTCTCAATACATTGTGCATCTCGTGCTCACACACACATCTACGCAACAAACTGTCTTGTCCTAGCCTATAGAGTTGGCCGGCAATCAGTTGGTATGGCTGGATCTTTAAGATAAGTCTCCTTAGCCTGGCTTTCTCAATAGGTCTCTCAGGTAGACCGTTCTCTAGCACTTGAACTACATCATCAGCCCAATATGGCATCAAATCGGCTCTAAACAAGTCTCTTTCGCTAGACAGGCCAAAGAGATGAGCGTCCGGTAGGTCATCAAGTATGCCTTGTCCAACAGCTTCTCCTGTGGGTATGCGGGACATGTGATCAGTCATGTAGTTCTACTTTTCCTTACGTACAACCACAGAGAAATCGAATTCCAATAAGAGAAGTAACCATCTAGCTATGCGACCTGTAGCGCATGGCTTGTTCACGAGATAAAGCAAGGCTTGATGGTCAACAAAAAAGATGAAGGGGATGGCCAACAGATAATGCCTAAATTTCTTTACAACAAACACCATGGCTAACCCTTCCTTTTCTGTAGTGGAATAGTTCATCTCCGTTTCAGTGAGCTACCTGCTAGCAAAACTCACGAGGTAATCTAGGTTATGCTCACCAGGCTGGCATAGAACAGCTCCAATAGCAAACTTAGAGACATCTATGTATACATGAAACGTTATGCTCCAATCTGGGGCTCATAAGATTGGTACAGTGGTGAGAGTCTTCTTCAACTCTTCATATGCATGCTGGCATTCCTCAGTCCACTCGAATACGATCAGATGTACAATGGTCTACAATTAGTGCATAATTCAGTACAAAGCGTCGATAGTATCCTGTATGGCCTAAGAAACACTGAACGCCCTTGTAGTTAATGGGTGGTGGTAGGTCGATAGTGATCCTGACTTTTGAGAAGTCAGTGGCAATGCCATTCCTTGATACTACGTGCCCTAGGATACATCCATGCTTCACCCAGAACTGGCACTTTAAGGGGTTCAACGAGAGGTTGTATAACCGACACCGTTCAAAGACAGCTCTCAACTTTTCTAAGTGTTCGGCCCAACTAGAGTGTACGCATAAGTCGTCTACCTCTAGCTCGCGTCTAAGCATATCCTTAAAGATGGTGCACATTAATCGTTGAAAGGTTGCAGGCACATTCATTAGCCCAAAGGGCATAACTATGTAGAAGAATACACCCCACTCCGTGGCGAAGGCAATCTTGTGCATGTCGTCAGGGTGCACTTGCACTTGATTATAGCGAGAGAAGCCATCCAGGAAGCTGTAGGCTTCTTTGCATGCTACCCTCTCCAGCATGTGCTCAGTATACAGTAAGGGGTAGTTGTCCCTCTTCGTAGCGGCATTAAATTTCTTGTAATTCATGCACACTCGAATTTTACCATTCTTTTTCATAATGATCACTATAGGTGATACCCAATCCGTGTGCTCAATCTCATATATAAATTCTACCTTCAGGAGCTTATCGACTTCCTCCTTCACTGCATAGGCGTGTTTGGGATTCATAGGGTAAGGTCGCTGCTTTGTTGGCACCGCATCTAGAACCATTGGGATATTATGGGTCACAACCCTAGGATTGACTCCTTTAAGTTCCTCCAAGAACCAAGCAAACACGTCGACATACTCTCGTAGGAGAGCAACAAGTTTAGCCTCCTCATCCTTGGTCAAGTCGTCAGCAATGAACACAGGTCAAGGCTTCTCGCCTTCCCCTGCCAAGTTGACTTCCTTGACCTTGGCAGGTCCCTCAATTGGCTCACTGGTTTGCCCTTGTCTCTTTGCTCCTAGCAGAATCACCACTCTATCACCCTTCTTAAACTTTGTGAAGTGTTTGGGGAGATCCTACGGCTTATTTTGCCTCTCTACTTCTGAGTCCTTAGTTTGCTTCCTGGCCTCCTCCTTTAGCCATCTGCGCCTTAGGTGGCCTGGCAAGTCCCCTTTGGTGCATCTAACCTTAGAGGGTTGGGGTATTTTCGGGATCACTCTCCGTACTGACTTCTGACTTCGAGTTAAACTCACATCCCTCGCTTGAGGAAGGAGTTTCGCCAAGGGGTCGTAATTCAGTAGTGTATCTGTCTTAAGTACTGGAACTACCAATGGTTGTGCCACTCCTGTCTGCTCATAATCCATGGCTCCTATGTGCTCCAACCAGGATCTATTGCACTCCATTCCGCATGACTCCTCTTTCATTCTAGCCTGCCTTTCCCTTCTAGGCCTAGAGCCTGCCTTGATCTGTTCGATCGTTCTCCCTTCAGTGTCATATTCTATCGTGTCTAACTCTTCTTCACTCTCGTCTCCAATAGAGCGGTATTCCTCATACTCCTCATCATCAGAGTCTTGCCCCTTTGACTGCTCGTCATCCCCCAGGCTTTCCTCTCCAATATCCTTTTCGTCAGTGACTAAAGCCCAATTGTATAATAGGTTCAGATCGTGAATTTTGGTCCATTTTCACTCAGGCTTAGCCAAAAGATCACTTAGGGGATTTAGATTGGGAGCCATGTTGCCCTTCAATTTATTGGTCAGGTACTCTATGATCTCCTGAAGCTCAAGCTTGTTGGTGGGGATATGGAACGAGATTGGTTTCCCTGGGTTACGTGAGCTTCCTGCCATCATGCAGAGTGGCACGATGGGCTCCCTTGCTGGCATGCTTGGGGATTTAGCAGCTTGCCTATATAGCTCTTCCTCATCTGAGAACGGTAGGTCAATGGTTGCCAAGATGTGCATCCAATCCCACTCGTCCTCAGGGCAAGGGATGTACTTAGTCAATGACCCATAGGGTTTGCTTGCATGTGCATCACCTTTTAGCATGGTTGAGATAGCATCAAGGTCGGCTGGGGTAGTCTTCCAAGTATCCATCTCAACCCTTACCACTTCTATTCTATTCCCCAAGAAGATGAGATTGTTACCCCAATCTTCAATAACTTGAGCGTTCCTCATCCAGGGTCGGCCTAGCAGTATGTCGTAGTCCACTCCCTTCATGACAATGAAGTTCACGGAAAACTGCACCCCTGCAACCTTCACTGGCCAGTTCTTTAAGACCCCGAATGTCTAACCTTCATTCCGTTGGCCAATGTGACATTGAACCTAGCCGTTTCCACGGGTGGGTTTTCCCAGGCCTATAGAAATGCGTGGCTCAAAACACTGACACCGGCGCCTATGTCTACTATTCCTTTTCATGTTACATCCCCTAAGGCTAAGATAGGTAAGACTGCATGCATCTCAATGCCTTCCCAGAAAGCATTGACGTGCAGTGACCTTGGAACTGAGTGTAGCATTAGGCTTGGAATCTGCGTGAATGTGTCCTGCTCTTGCAAGTCAGCGGCAATGTGCTCCTCTTTTCCCTCCACCCAGTGCTTTAATTCTTGCCATAAGGAAGGGTACTACCGAAGTAGACCTCCTAGGCTCAAGGATCCTGACATTGCTTCCACTTCCAGCTCTAGAAGGTCGTCGATCAATTTGAGTAGCTCCGGCATCGCTCGATCCTCTATGTTGTCGCCTTCTGGATCTTCGTGTCCTCTTAAGGTCCTACTGATGGGGCTCTCAGGCACCCAACTATGTTTTGGTATCTTCTCCTAATAGTGGGTTCCTTGATGTTATTATATCTCCTGATGAGTCCTTGTTATTGAAAGTAGTTGTCAATCTTATTCACAAGTTGTGCTTCGTGCTTTCTAGTGCTCAGTGCGAAAACAAGCTTTTTCTTTTCTTGTAGTGCACCTTTGGTGATAAAATCAAAAGTGAGGTGCGGATGCAAGAAATGCTTAATGCAAACTCCCCTCTTCCCCTCACGTTCGTAGCATGATATGGCTCTAAGCGTAGGTTCTGGCTTATCTAAGGTCTTACTGAAAGTCCATGTTGCGTTCTCTATTTTGCTTCAGGGTTGGTTGGTTGGTTACCGAAAGTCAAGTCGAGTTCTAAATTCGGTCTACTCAGTGTCTAGCTGTTTGGGGTGAATCCTCGGTTATCCTGTCTGGTCTCTAGCTTCTAAGGGCTAAATTGGGTTTCCAGGGGGGTCAGAGATGTGAACAGGGTGGCCAGGATTGTCAATCAGATTCAAAAACCCTCTATTTTAAGTTCTAGTGAAGTGGTCATCGGACGGGCTAGTCCGATTTTGAGACTCGGACGGGGTGGTCTAATTATGGGACTCGAACAGGGTGGTCCGATTGTGAGAATTGGATAGTCCAATTTCTACTTTGGTCCAATTTCCCTAGTTGGACAGGGCTGGTCCGATTGTGGGACTCAAACAGGGTGGTCCAATTTTGACACTAGGTCCGATTGCTGGAATCGGATCGGACAGGACAGTCCGATTCTCGCAGTCGGACGGGTCCGATTCTCACAGTCGAATGGGGTGGTCCGATTTTAGCAGTCGGACCAGGTGGTCCGATTCTAGCAGTTGGACAGGGTGGTCCGATTCTCCCAGTCGGACGGTCCAATTCTAGAAATCGGGTGGTCCGATTCTAGGAATCGGACCGAGACAACTTGGTCCAACTGCGTAGACGAGAGCCCACGGGTTGCGCGCGATGACTCAAGCTCAGCGCGCCTACTCCATGGAATCATCCAGTGCCTTCCAGATAGGTGCAAAACACTATACAAGGAAATGCCATACATACCTAGAATCACTGTGGTGCTCGAATCGAACGGCACTCCAGAATTTATGCCCCTATTTCCCTGTTTCCAGCAGCACAGCAGAACCCTTTCTGTTTTCCTTCTTTTTCCTATCTTAGTCTTAACCTAATGCAACAAAAACCAAAAACAGAGATGGAGATGGATGGTCCTACTCTAATATTCAACAACAAATCAAAATACTCACTTGCTCCAAGGATTAAAACCTCCTAAATCTCCTAACTATCTCGAACACCGCTTCCGGTTGCAAACCCTACTTCTATGCTCGATTCGATGCACGTGGCGCTTGAGGCTCGATTCCATCGGTCCCGATAATGGAACCAAAATGAAGGGGAGCTACGGAGCTCTACCCCGAGACCTACGGACTGCTTATTGATCAAGCATTTCAAGTCGAGCGGCCATGGCTACCTCTCACATAGCCGACACGCAATGCCTACCTTATGGGTGTAGTGAGCTTACCTTGATGCTCGATTAAGTTCCCTCCTCTCTCTTGCACTCTGGTAGCTCCACGATCCTTGCGACAAGCTCAAGCAACCTCAAGCCCTCTCCATCAAGCTCCATCCTCCATAGCCGCGCGAGAAAAGAGAAGAGAAGAGAAGAAGAGAATATGAAGAGAGAAGATGGGGAGCTTCTTCTCCACGATCCCTCACTCTCACACACTCACTCCCTCACACTCCCTCAATCCCTCACTCAAGCACAAGCAAGAAGGCAAGAAACAAGAGAAGAAGAAGAAGAAGCTTTGGTCACACACAAGAATGATCTTCTCATTCACTTTTGAGCTTTATATACATGCCCTACTTTTGGGACGGTGGTCATCCCCACTTTTTACATGGCCGGCCATTAGCCTAGGCCCTCTTTTCCTATTTCCCACCATTCTAACTTATCACATTCCCAACTAGTGCATACAATTTGCACAGGAGTGAGCCTGGCACTCTTTTACAAGAATTCGGGAGCGCTTTCGCAATTAATGGTGCGCTTTTACTCTTTTCTTTTCTCGAGGTGACATTGAGACCTTCTAGAGAGGTCGTCATTCAAATTTTTTAGGGTGTGACTTCCATCCGGGGCGCCTTTTCCTTCCTTTGTCCTGTGCCCTTTCGGTTATCTCCTTTTTCCATTTTCCCGCTCCTCTGTGCTACGGTAAACAATACTCTCCTATAGTGAGATTACATTGGTCAAGAGTGTACCATCATCATACCACCTCTCTTTTTCCATGAGGGATACAAATACTTGAACCATATGCATTTTAATATCTTCCCAATGAATGAACTAATGATTCTTGATTGATATAGCATCACCATATGTAAAACTCATAAATTTGCAAACTTTGAACACTAAACTCTAGTATAAACACTTTGGGATTACCATTTTTAAAAATAAAAATAAAACACTATCTTCAAAAATATTTTAAAAATATGGTAGTCCCTATATTCATCTAACTTTGGAGTTCCACCGTCCTAGTTTTTGTGTACTCATGCATACCATGTGAACAGACCATTTGATTGGGCCCATAGTCATTTTCGCTAAGTTGTTTTTCTTGTGAAGGAAACATGATCTATTTTCATAATCTATACATCTATATCTATAGATATATTATACAAAGATTCTACCCAAGAGTGCTCTCTCTCTCTCTCTCTCTCTCTCTCTCTCTCTCTCTCTCTCTCTCTCTCTCTCTCTCTCTCTCTCTCTCAAAATGATGTTGCACCAAGCATGCAAATTAGCTGTGCAAGTAGTGTTTGATTTAGCATTCTAAGATTGCAAGCACATATATTGGAGAAGAAGAAGCTTGAGAGAGCACAATTAAAAGTGTATTGAGAGGTATCAATAGAGAAGATTTACATGCCCCAAATGTGAATAGGTATATATATATAAGGCTAGGGGGGAAAAACATCCTAAAGAGGAATAAAAGTGCCTTTGCAATCGTAAGTTGCTCACAAACATCACTACCAAAATATAGCAACAAATATCCTCTAGGAGTGATGCGGTGAACAAGAGCTAGCACTTATGTATAGGGAAGTGACATGCATAGAAGAGAGATATTTTGGCTATCTAGACAATCAAGGCAAAGATAGAACAAACAACAACCAAGAAGAGTGCTTCTAGAGTAGAACACATGGTTGTAACCACGATGAGCACACCACCTACTTCACAAATCTACCAGATTCCTCTTAAGTTTATGGATTGATAGGTTCCTTAAGAAGTTATTCTATGAAGGTTGTCAAACAAGTTTGATTTAATCATAAGCCTAGAAGCACTAAAATTATCTTGCAACAATAAGACTCCAAGATAAAATTAGAAGTATGAACCATAGTTAGCAAATATGTATTATTATCTTGACACGTCACTTTTGCAATTAGGAAAGCACATAAGAATCTCTTAAATTAGGTCCTCAAACTTGGATCACCTACTACCGAACATATTTGAGACTAATGTATCATCACACAAATATCTATGCTAATAGTGCCACATGAGAAACATGGCTTTTTGTGAATTGATACAATGTTGCCATTTTTTCATGTTTGCAAACTATAAGGGATTCTTCTCTACATGTGCATGTGCAACAAACATGCATGCACACATGTTCTAAGATATCCATGTGATTTTGGCATAAGACCTCACCTAACATACAAAGTTGCATTTGTGCTCGCACGTATGTATAAAAAATATATAATTGTTAAATAGGAGTAAGTGTTTGTACCCCCAATGGTGATGTGAAATAGCCCATGCTCACCAGGACATTAACAGCTATGCTTGCACACTCCTACCGAAGAAGAGTGGTGGACTCTATTTGAAGACTAAATGAAGACTTGTGCTATCATTGATGGTAATGCTTGCATATGAAAGCTATTTGAAAAATAAATGATATATTACTCTAGTATTTTGTTATTTGTTGGTCTTATATATGGACAACTTGAAACAAAATTTCAATATTTTACCTATCCTCTTCCAAATGCTTCCAAGTGTGCAGTGCATTCTGAAAATTAATGAGAGATGATGGTGTGTTGTTGATATCTTGCAAGAAGTAAGTTTTGGGTTTGGGGTATGGTTAATGGGGAAAGTGTTTAGAAAGAGAAACAAGGGGGAGAGAGAGAGAGAGGCAAAGGAAGGGGAGGGGAGGGGGGTTAAACACCATCAATTTACAATTTCTCTAACAACCCATGCTTGTGTGGGTCCTAGCGTGGAGCACTAATACCTATTATTTTGGAAAAATACCTCGAAAACTAGATGAGTGTGTGAGCAAGACAAGGGGGTGCTTGTAGGGGGAAGAAGGAAAACCTACTAATATGAGCCATGTGAAGTGAAGTTCACAAGCTACTCTATGAAGCTAGAAAGAATCCCCCTTGCTTGAAGCAGGCCCCTAACCTAAAGCATGCCCTATTTGATGACAATCAAAAGTCAACACAAAAGACAAACACAAACTACCTAGCCAACTTGTTTGACCTGATGCAAACTACTTTGACCATAAAAAACAAACAAAACTACTCTTCGCACCACCTTAGCTCTACCTGTCCATCAATTCTCATCAATAATTATGACAACTAATCTTCCTGCCTATCACCACCTCCCTCTCCTATCACCACCTCCCTCTCCTTTCATTCTACCTACTACTCCCACTCACCATCGATTTTCCCTTCCTTCTACCTATCCTACCAATCATACCTATACTAGCCACCAAGCAACCCACTTCTACCCTCTTTTACCCTGTTGTGCACCTCCTTATCCCACCCAACCACTTCCCCCCTCAATATAGGTGCTCTCTTCCATACAACCTCTTAATTTCTCTTCCTCTTTCATGATTTTGAGGTTTTCATTCCTTCCTTCCACATGGTTGGTCTTAACTTTCCATGGAGAGAATGCAAGAAACCTTATTTAGGCAAATGAATAAACAAGGACTATTATTTTATAAAGGGTAGGACCTAAAGTGATTTTACTAATGTTCATTTATTGAGGAACGAAAGAACATGCACCAAATGTGGAAGATACAAGCACAATGCAAATAGCTATAGAGACTTGATGTGTATGTATAAAAACCATCCCTATAAAACTAACCCTATCTAAATCAATATGATGCTAATCAATATCCTTGAAATGCACTAAGGATGTATAAAAGAGAAGAACCACTAGACCTATTAGCCCTGCCTAAGGAAGAACTAGCAAACCTTAGGCTAGAAATGAACCCATCAAGAATAGCTAGGCCATTCAATAGAATTGAAAGATGGACAAGGAAGTAACTCAAGAGACTATATGAATTTTCCAATGTAGGCACTATATGCATGTATTTGTAGAAGAAAATCTTGTGATTTAGAAGATATTGTGATGACTTTCCAATCATTGTCTTACCCACATCCATGTATAAAGCTTTACATGTTGCAATCAAGATTTTAAAAGGTTGATCCTTGATAAGATTCCAAGGGGGAATTTTTATAAGAGAAAAAAAGTAAAATCTCATGAGCAAACAAAAAATTAAGAACATGAAAAATCATTCTCAAACATTTCTCCTTGCCATTCATTGCTCATCCTTTGTAGTGCATAGAAAAAATAGCAAAGTTAGAATCATGAGGATGCCTTTACAGACACCTAGATGCCATTAGAATGGATTTGAGAAGAATTCTAATTAGGAGGAGAGGAATTCCACTTAGGAGTAAGTAAGAAGATTATATAATAATGCTAGAAATGCATATAGAAGGAAGGGACGAGCTAGTGGCCCTATAGAAGATATTGGTGACTATGGGGCTATGGGTATCACTACAAGAGATTAGACCTATAAGCACCCATATTGATGCATTTTTTGAACTATTTAAAAAAAAGCTTACAAGTGTGTCTAATTTTGTGTTAATATTTGCATTAGGAGACCCACGTTTAAATTTGCATTTGTGCAAAATAAACATAATTTCTTACACTTTTGTTGATATGCTTGCCTACGATTTTTATGGATACGTTTACATGATTATAAAAGCACAAGCTGGAGAGAGAGAGAGAGAGAGAGAGAGAAAGCAGGGAACTACTAGTTATAGAATTATGCTAAAGCCACAATTCTACAATTAGCAACTCTCTAGATTTCTTTTACCCTTCCTTGCATACACATTACACATTGTTTATACAAACTTAACCCACATTGTATTAAAATATACACACAATATCATTGCTTGACATAACAACATGTTGAAGGACAATAAAAGAGAGGAACAAAATTGTACTCTTATTTGCATTATTACTAGAATATGAGTTTACATAAAGGTCAAGTTTGGCTTCCATATAACATAATGAAAATTGTAGTTACTCAAGCTTGTCTTTGATTTTTAAGTACAAATTCTAGAAAATCCAAATAGATGTCGTATTGGTACACGTGAATCTTGCTCCTTGATAAGTGCTTGTTGCAGACAAGGATTTGGATCTCCACGTATCAATTTATGTGTGGTGTGTGGTGTGTGGAGTGAGAGCAATATTTTGCTCATTGTCATATGTCTCCAACTTCCCTTGCAATGCTTTGCTGAATAAGTGAGTCATTGCACCACGAAGACCTATGGCGCTTGCAACCATGTACATGATAATATGCACCTCCATATGTAAAACAAAACCAAACAAAATGAAATCAAGCATTAAAATTAAAGTAAAGAGATATTGATTAAAATTTGTAATCTATTATCAAATAAAACTATAGATTCTTGCATATTTAAGAAAGAGAAAACATATATCAAATTGTGAAAAGCCTTCTTCATTGTTATTCCCTTTGTTTCTCCTCTTTCATTGTTGCCCTTTGTGTGCCTACATACACAAATAAAATGACACTGTTAAAAGTTTGAGAAATAAAAAGTAGAGCTTAAAACTTTATGCAAACTCTATCAAAATCTATCTAGTTATATTTGAAGTTAACAAACATCTATACAACTTTCAACAACTTTGTTTTCATAGACATGGCGCATTAACAAATGTGTGTATGTTTGCATTTTACTTGCAACTTATCCACACTTTTACATGCTCTGTGACACTCTCCTTGTCTTCACAATATAGAGAGTTATTCTTACCCAAGGGTGATCTGCACTATATAGAGAGCTCTTTAAGAATAGAGGAGTGAAAACGAGCATTTGACTACATCTTTGCCAACTTTATGCATTTTCTCACACTCAGACATGTGGTTCTTGCTCCACGATCCTAGCAGAGACCTCTTTTAAGCTCATGCTTATCAAAAATAGATCAAACCAAGTATAACGATAAGACACAAAGAAAGTATAACATGTATTTGTGCATAGAGAGTTACATTTGGAATCTATAGCTTTAAATCTTCCATTACATGGACCAAGTTAGAAGTATTTTATTCTCAATTTTTTTCTTTTATTAAACTTAGTATTATTTTTATTTTTATTTATAAATATATATCCTCTCGTCTTAAATAATGGTGGCTAATTGAGTCGATTATTGATGTCATTGATGTTATGTATAGTTTGATTGGAGAAGAAATCTTGTCACAGTGATGGATTCTTGTGTGCAAAGGCTTCATAGAACTATATAGACCTTTCTTGTTGGTCATGTGATGGGAGGCACCACTATCCAAAGAGATGGGCAACAAAGAATTAGGGGTGTCGATGGGTGCACATGGCATGAAAAAGGGACCATCAAAGAGCAACTGTGTGCAATTTGATGTGCCTTTAGTTGGTCTCTTTTGTTACTCATGAGACCCACTCTATGCATGATGGTTATGCCTATGGGATGTATCTCAATCTGACATACTAATTCTTTGACAGTTCTTGGTGCTAGTCGCATATTCACTCTCACTGTTAGTTGGAGCTAATCCCTAACTGTTGCACCCTCAAGTTGAACTCGCCTTGTTTGAAACCAATATGTCTTGCCTTTTTAAAAAAATATAGGTGTGTTCTCCTTTTAAAAAATGAACTCACCTTCATGTGTATGGAGAAGAATAGGAGGTGAGGAGTCAAATATCCTCTTTCCATGAAACCTATCAACCATGACCTCTCACACGAGCTCATGGTCTTGTCATCTTGTGTCTCATCTATTATACACTGCTCTCTCAACCCTTCTCTTGCCTTGTTTCACTCAAAAGAGAGTTTCGAATCAAAACCAAAAGAAAGTCGGATATTTTATTTTAGTTTTCAGTGTCACTTTAAACTGCATGTTCATGGGACCATTTACATGTAGAGTAATTTGTGTGAAAATGTGCATTCTAAGTGCCTAGTTTTAAATTTCTATTCACAAAAATTTAAATGTGTAATGAATAAAGCATAGAGGAGAAAGGAGAATGAGTCGAAAAGAGAGAAATCGAGAAGGAAGAAGAAGAAGAAAGACTAGAAGAGGAGAGAGAAAGACAGAAAAGAGAGGAGAAAGAAGGAGGAAGCCATGAAAGCTAGAGATGAAGGTGAAGAGTATGTTCTTGATAATATTTGGATGCCGTAATCTGGGTCACTTACACCTTATATACCCTAGTCAGTGTGACTAGGGGTCTAACCCCTAGTTCCCATGTATCCTGCTCGTTACAATCTATCCCTACCCTGAAAGTTTTTAACCTAAAAAACAAAAGACAACTAGAGGGACTTGATAAAGGGGTTGGCTAAGAAGTGGGGTGCAAAGTACTATTCTGATCCACATTACAATGAAAATGGGTGGGTGAAGATTATGGACATCATGTTGTCTAGTACATGTGTGCTAAGATAAACCTACCTTTACTGTCGATAGGCTTCTCCAAATGAGGCATACTGCATGTCAAAATGGAGCTTATGATGTGTACTTTTAGTCCATATAGGAAGCATATGGCTATAACTTGGGCAAGTACAAAACTATTCTAAAATAGTGTGCAGTCAGCAGATAGGGTGTGGTCGAAAGGGGACATAGCTTGCTAGTCTTCAACCCATTGGGCATCTTGGAGGTGAGGAAATTCATCAACAATAGTGGCTGGGTACCAAGAGGCTTCTTCCAGGGGTAGGCCTTGCCATTTGATGAGGTATTTCTTAATGGATCAAGATCTTAAGTGTTTATCTCATGGCCCAATGATTGCCTCAGGGATATACCAAATGATACCTTCTTCATCTATGGGAGGAAACTCTTCCACATAGTCCACTGAGGTGCCAATGAAGGGCTTTAGCTAGCCGAGATGAAACACATTATGAATCTTGGTGGTAGTAGGGTGAAGCTCTAATCGGTAGGCTAAGTCACCAACTCTCTTGAGGATCCGATAGGGGCCATAGAAACAATGGGCCAACTTGTTTCTGATGCCTTCTTTGAGAGTGGAGTAATATAACTTAGGCACTTTTAAGAGGACTAGCTCTTCTTCTTGGAATTCCAAATGCCTTCTTTTCGCATCTGCATAGAGCTTCATGTGGGTTTGTGCCTTTTTAAGATTCACTTTGCATTACTAAAGGGTCTACATGTGATCCAACTCAACTTTACTCTAAGGGTTAATCTTATCATTGAACAAGGTTGTAGGGAGGGGGACCTTATACCCATATAATGCCTGAAAAGAGGAAACCCCAATGCTAGAGTGGGTGAAGTTGTTAAATGAAAATTCATCCAAGTGGAGCCACATATCTCAACTACATCATACATCATGGCAAAAGTATCATGGGTACGTCTCAAGCCATTTATTTACCCTTTTGGTTTGGCCATTTGTCTATGGGTGATATGCAGTGGATGGAGCAAGCTTGGTGCCCATAGATGTGAAAACTACTTGCCAAAAGTTGTTCATGAACTTGGCATCCCGATCATGCACTATGACTTGTGGTAATCCATGTAACTTGAAGACATACTCCATAAACTGAGTGGCCACCTAAGAGGCAGTGTATTGGGTCTTAGTGGGGATAAAGTGGAAACCTTGACGAGACAATTAACTACCATGTATATATTATTCCATCTTTTCTTAGTAACGAGGAGGCCCATGATGAAGTCCATGGTGATATGTGTCCATTTTCCTTCAAGGATAGGTTGGGGCTACAAGAGGCTAGTATGTCTAAGCTTGTTATCCTTGTTCTACTAGCATGGAATACATTTGGTCACAAAATCCTTGACATCCCTTTGTAAGCCTTTCCAATGAAAGCTCTTGGCAATCCTATCATATGTTTTGAAAACACCCAAGTGACTAGTAGTGGGGCAAGAATACATCTCTTCCATGATCTTCTGTGTGAAGGGAGAAGTGTGGAGGATGACAATCTTGCCATAGACCAAATATAAGGCCATGTTTGAGTTGATATTGGGAGTTTTTGGCCATTATCCCATGCTATAACTTCTGGAATATATAGTTGAAGTCCTCATCCAACAAATAAGCTTCGTGAAAGTCCTCAATCCAATCACTATGCAACTCTAAAATGGAGGGTATCCTACATGCCCACATCCGAGAGAGTGAATCAGTCAATGATGTTATATTTGCCCTAAGTGCGAGAGATGCCAAAATCATAGTTTTGCAAGGTTGCTACCCATCTCCTTTGCTTAGGAGTCGAAGTAAACTAAGTCTGGAAGCATCTATAAAATAAAGAGAGACCAAGGAAACCACGTAATGAAGTAGTGGCAAAAGGAGTGAGCCATTCCTTAACACATTGCACATTCTTGGGGTTAGCTTGTATGCCCTTTTTTCTAACAATGTGTCCCAAGTACTCCACCGATGTCTCCATGACGATACACTTACTTTCCTTAGCAAAGAGTTAATGCTCTTTGAAGATATTAAATACCCTTTTGGCATGTGCAAAGTGCTCCTCTTGTGACTTGCTATAAATGAGAATGTCATAAAAGAAAATGAGCACAAACTTGAATAAGAAGGGATATAGAACTTTATTCATGAGGGTCTAAAATGTGGTGGGGGTGTTAGTCAAACCAAAAGGCATGAGTAGAAAATGATAAAGTCCACAATCAATCCTAAAAGCTGTTTTGTGCTCATCACCCTCCCTCATACAAATTTGATGGTAGCCAAAGCGTAGATCAATCTTAGTAAAGAAGCATACCCCTTTGTAAGCATCCAACGAGATGGAGCAAAGTGAGGTGGTAGTCAGGTGGAATGTCCAATCAAAAACATGGGATGAGCAACCTCTTGGGTCAAAGGGAAACCTATCCTTTGGGTCATAGAACTTCTCTTGGTCGACATCCTCACCATGCTTTTCATTTTCAACAGGTAATTCTTCCTCCTCATTGTGCCAATCTTCCATTACATACATGCTATGAACTTTGACCTTGGCTATCTTGTAAGGGCATTTGGAGCCATGGTCGACTATGTACTTGTTGCCACATTTAAAGCATAGACCTTTTTTTTCCGTTCCTTCACAACATCCGCAAAAATGAACCTTGGGTCACTTGAACCATTCAAGGGAGATGCAGTGTGGTGTCGATTTGCAGCATATTTGCTCTCACCATTAGAGCCAAGTGCTGTCTCAAAGTGTCCTATTTTCTTTGAGCATGGAAGGGGGGGGGGGGTAAGTGGGTATTTTAGGGCTACTATTAGGCCTGGAATGGCCTCTAAAACCACCCCATATGGGGCTGACCTCCATGGGGTGAGGGGTTGTCCATAACCTTGATGTTTCCATATGAAGCATGAGGTGTACAAAGCCTTTTCCAATCTACACACTTTGTTTTCTTGGCCTTTCTCCACAAAATCAACCATGAGGCTAAAAAACACATACATGAATAATTGTCATATGGTAAGTGAGAGCAAATGTCTCATCAGAATTAATGCCCTTTTATTCAGCATAAGCCTTTGCCACGAGTCTAGCTTTGTAGTGATCAACACCACTATTTAACTTGCATTTTAACTTGTAAATCCACTTCGTATCAATGGCCTTTTTGCCCGGAGGCAAATCACATAAGAACCAAGTCCCATTTTTGACAGAAGCATCATACTCAAATTGCATAGCAACCATTCAATTTTCTAATTTTATGCCTCTTCAAAAGATATAGGCTCATCCTTATCACACAAACTAGAAACAACCAATGCATTAGATTGTGATGTATGTGAGGCACTATGAGAACCCAATGAGATTAACTAGCTAAGGGTGTATCCAACTTACTATCACACAATGTTTACACTAGCCATTTTGGCATAGTCCTAGACTACTCAATTGCTACTCTCTCATTAACAAGTGCATCGTTCATATTTGCATCAGAAATAGATTGATTTACTTTACTGTGAGAAACCTGTGCAAGGTTAAAAACTATCTCATTTGGCATTGAACACCACTAAAAAGAGGCAAAAAAAAGTCATACATATCTTGTGAATGAACATCTATCTCTTTTGCATATAAAAATAAAGGTTGAACAACATCTTTCACAAAATCAATATCATGGCTGACCAAGATATGCTTACTTTGTGAATAGTATGACTTATGACCTTTGCTTGTATTATTATACCTAGTAAAAATATATTTTATAGCCTTGTTATCCAACTTTTTGCATTGTTACACTGAAAACCAAAGCATAAGCTAAGAAACCAAAAATACGTAAAGTGAGCTAGAGATGGCTTTGTACCATGATAAGCCTTGTATGGAGTGATAGATTGCAAAGCCTTAGTGGAACACTTGTTAAGTGTGTAGGTTGCATATAAAACAACTTCAAGCTAGAAACTACATGGAAAAGCTTGACTCTTAATCATGCATCATGCCATCTTCATAAGTGATGTATTTTTCTTCTCAACTATACCATTTTGTTATGGTGTATATGGCATTATACATTGGTGTTTTATCCCATGTTCATCCAAATATGCATTAAACTCCTTGGACATATACTCTACCTCTCAATTAGTGTGTGAAGAGTGCCCACTTTACACTCTAATAAATTTCTAGCCATGCTAATAAACTACTTGAAGCACCAAAACACTTTGAACTCAAATTTTAAACCATATCCCCATTCATTCCTAGAGTATTCATCAATGAAAGTCACAAAGTATAGGTAGTTGCTAAAAGATATTGTTTGCATTGGACCAGAAACATCATCGTAGACAAGCTGTTGTTTGCAAAAAACTCTTATAGAACCATCTTTTGGAAATCAAACACACTGCATTTTACCTAATATATAGCCTTCACAAATTTGTTTTCCAAGTGCCTTAAGAGTAGGCAATGAAGACACCATATTAAAATTTTGCAAATGCAAGAATATGTATGCCAAAGTTTTGTATTTGAAAATGCATGTGAATCTGCAACATCACATGCCATGTGTTACACACATTTTTCATAGTTATTGAGTTTATATAGTCCATTGCAAAACTAATATCTACATCGTCTACAATAACACCTGTTTTTGTTACTTCTGTTGTACTTGTAGCCTCTAAAATACCACTAAGATGTCATTCAATTCCATGGGCAATGTTCCAAAGCTCATTTGAAATTAGTGCATGACACATCATATAAGCCCATAGCAGATAGTTGGTTCCATCCAACTTGTTCTCATATAGCCAACATAAGGAATACATTGTTATTTCTAGCCATGGCCTTAACACAAAAGTTACTTGTATATTGGAAAATATGCATAGAACCAACATGTGTTATGTGGAGGGCTCTTATATGTAGAAATGATTGGTGTAAAAAATTTAGAAAAAAGGATGAGATAGCATGTGTAGTACTTGTAGTAGTGCAAAAGAAGGCCGAAATAAATCCAGATTTAAAAAAACCTAATGATGCCAAGCCTTTGAATTGGCTCACTTATAGTATTCATTGACCTATGCTTGTCAAATCTTATCCCAATTTGAGGAAATCTATTGAAGGGTATCGATGACACTACCCAAGATGTTGAAGCCTGATCCGATACCATTTGTTGGATTTAAAGTTGTAAGAATGCAAATACATAGCTTGGAGAAGAAGAAGCTTAAGAGAGCACAACTCAAAGTGTATTGAGGGGTGTTAATAGAGAGGATTTACAAGACTAAGTATGCCCTAAACGTGAATAGACATATATACAAGTTCACACACATCATTATAGAAACATGGCAATAAGCAAGGCGTTTGGTGGCAACTTCTTCTTCTTCTCTCTATCGCTCTCTCTTTTTAGGTTGAGTTAATGGACATGCTACCTACCTAATTTGGTGCACAACATCCTCTTTATCACTCTTTAGAAAGAAAAACCCATATGCGACAATTTTCTATTTATCTAATGGATACTGGTGTTGGTGGAAATAACTCACATGTTTTATTAATTTGAGATATACATGAGTAGAATGTATTCAATGTAACATCTCACCTTACCACAAATCCTAGTGGCATATTTTCTTTTTCTAAATCAAACTACATGACATAAAAAATGTGTGATATGGAAAACTTGACATTCGAAAATAATGAGTTCTATGATCATATAAACCTATAGTGCTTGGCTACATTCTATGAAGAGTAGTGAGAGGATAGAGATAGAAGCTGATAGATGGAAAAGAGGGATTCACCTATATATAGATGTGTTACCATATGGGGAGATGGAGGGAGTCCAAAATGATGTCATGTAGAGACATATGATAGATGGAGGGAGTCTAAAACGATGTTGGTGTAGAGATAAATTGTGCTTATCACAAAGGGGATAAACATTAGCAAAAAGAAACTTTACTGGTGGCATTGATTTATTTGGACGTAGCCTAGTATTGAATTGATGATGTAGCCTAGGTAATGAATTGATGCTATTTAGGAAGTGAGTTGCATATGTGCAATAACGTCTTCAAGCTTCTCATAGCGAACTACAAGGATTGTGAGTAAATCCTAAAACAAAGCTACAATATATGTACACACATATTCCTTATTTGTGCAAACAAGGTACACATAGAGGAAAGCTTCGTTTGAAGGGAAGCACACGCATCATGTCCTACTCAACCTATTATCTAAGAGAGATGACACAATCTTCCTATTCAGCCCTGCCCCACAGAGATGTTTCAAAGGACTGTCCAATTATCTAGTAGTAAGAGAGACATCAAACTCTTATCCAAATATCCAATTATTAGATATATATATATATATATATATATGTAGGCCTTTTATTAACTATGTTTTCTTACTTTTGTAATTAAAAGTTTTTTATGAAATACGTGTTACTTGTATTAAAAGTAAAAGGTAATTAATTACTCAAAGGGGAGCACAGCCCATAAGCTGGATAAAGGGGCCCACATCCAAAGGAGAAGAAGCATTGGTAACTTGCAGACAATATGGCTGTATTTGTCACGTTTGATAATCAGATGGACTTGCTTCGTTAGGAATCTGGCATGAAAGCTCATATCGATGGAACGCGAGGAACAGCAGTGTGACGTCGAAGAGGCCCCCCGATCGGAGGGGCAGGCAGCATGGAGCTGGGGAGCAGGCACCCACGGCCAGCTTGGAACAGGGGCTTTCCGTGACGAGCTTCTGCCTCAGCCTGTCTTGTCCCTCCCCCCCGTTCGGAGCGTCGCTTGTGGAGGCTCCCATGCGGCTGCTGCATTAGGTATGCTTTGTTCTGTTTTATGAACGTCTAGAGCCATTTTGTGTAGGATCATGAGATGGTCTGTAATTGATTCAAGCGACTCCCGGGCCAATGACATTGCTTTTGACGTGTATCTTGAGAATTTGCTTTTATAAGCCAGTAAAATGTCAATAGCGAGGAAACTGGAAGTTTATACTTGTTGAATGGAGGGATATTCAGAGATAACACCTGACTAAGGAGAGATGAGATAGAAAATGATGATGGCTGGAGAGAGAAAACTGTGACAGTAGTATGATCATGACAGCAGAAAGGGGGAAAGAGGAGCTTCGCACAGGGGCAATGTTTATTGTTAAGCAGATTTTTCGAAACTGCTATTTGGGTTTAAGACTTCTCCATTTGAGCAAAAGTTTGCTCAACTACGCCTCATTGAGCCGGGGGAAAGGAGAAAAAATCGACCACATTTGTTTGTGTGCAAAGGGCTTCAAAGCACATGATAAAAAGCAAAAGTGGAGAGTTATTCCCTTCTTCTATGTATAGCCTTTGGCTACTAAATGTCTCTTGTACTTGTCTATAGTACCGTCAGCCTTGTGCTTTAGTTTATAGACACCTTTGGTTCCAAGGGCTTTCTTGCCAAGTGGCGACTCAACAAGATCCCAAGTATTGTTGGTGGCAATAGAATCCAATTCTTCTTGCACTGCATGCATCCAATTTATCTCTTGTTGGGTGTCTTCCAAGGAAATAGGCTCATCATCATCTAATAGTGAGCTCATAAATGCACATTGATCACAATAATCATCTACTTGTGAAAGATTAGCCAAATGAGTCCCCCTGCATGATGTGCTGCATGTCCAATAGCCCTTCTAGTGCACTTAGCAAGGGAGCATCCATTTTACTTTCCTAGAGAGTTTATAACAATCATCTTGGGACTGTTTTTGCTACATTTACAGCAACCCTTTCTTGCTATTAGTATGTTCCATTGCGGGAGGCAAAGCATAATCAAGTACTTGTTCCTCAAGCAAAAATGTCTCAAATGCACAAGGTATATACTCGCCCCCTCTATCTATGCATAGGGTTTGCACCTTCAAGTCTATTTTTGCTTCCAATTTTACACCAAGTGTTTGAAGTGCATAAATACATTAAATTTTGCCTTCAAACTATACACCCAAGTGTACCAAGAGTAGTCATCAATAAATGTAACAAAATACAAGTGACCAGAGAGTGATCTCGTTCACATAGGACCACACACGTCAGAGTGTATGAGTTGCAATTTTTGGACAACATGCATTGCATCATCCTTCTCAAAGGCAAACCTGTGCATTTTACCAAGGATGCAACCCTCATAAGCATGGGGAGGTGGAGTAAAGAATGGAAGGAGAAAATCTGCATTCAATTCGAAAAGAACACTAAATACAACGAGGGTTGATCAATCCCTACATGTAGCCCAAGGCGCCAATGAGGGTACTAGACCATGTTGATGACAGAAGGCAGTACCTTAAGATGGAGAAGAGTCCCTCTACTTTGGAGTGTGTTGAAACTGGCAAACATGAATTTGTGAATGATCAACCAACTAATTGGGCTTGCTATAAATAGCCCAATAATCCAAAAACTGGTCGATTTGATTAGTGGGATACAATAAATGCTAGCTGAATGATCATTGTGAACAAAATAATCAAGAAAATGCTAATCGCTATCATATATGTTGGTCACCCCATCTTAGCCAGTTTGAATGTAGTTCAGACCCATTGAAAAAGAAATGTACGAAGTTGAAAAATAACTAGGCAGTGTGAACACTCCTAAATTTGACTAAAAAAGAAATGCATGCTCTACAAAGAGCTGCCTCCTCCATCAAAACACATGATAGATTGAGTGTTAGAGATCCTAATATCCTTCTCTGATTCAGACTGAGGCTCATAGGCTGTTGATGATTGTGCCAGACACTCATGACTGCTAACATCCCCTTTGAGATCTTGAATGTGGCCAAAGGCCAAAGAAGATGGAATGGAGCCAAGGGTGATAGAGGAAGTGTCAATGTGGATGAAATTTGTCAATGAAAAAGCTTCTCACGTTCCTTGGAATCCCCACTCTAAAACACAAGGGGCTAGGAATCCATAGCCGCATCACTAATATCGCTCCCTTTGAAAAGAATGGGGGGCACAAGGTAACTACCATAGGAGATGGTGGGTGATGGGATGGAACGTGTGGGATAGATGGTGCACAATGGGGAACTCATGCATCAATAGAAAATTGCCTTGGAGGAGCCTGCACAAGGGAATAAAGGTCTTTGTGAAGACAAGACGTGCTAAAGAAGGCTTCTCCATCTCATTATGTGAAGGAAAGTGGACTTATATGTAACAATGGGTGTAGAAGTAGAAGAGGGATTAGATGTTTTAGTTTCATCCTTTACTCTTGGACGAAGGTGAGGGTATTTCTTTCCACACTTCTCCTTGGGACAAGTGCCCTTCCCACAGTGTGGGTATTTAGGCTTCTTTGAATCTGTGTTAGAGCCCGAGCAAGACTCCAAAGGTTTAATGTGCTTGTTATTCTTGTTCTTGGCCTTTTTGTCCTTGTTGCCCCTTTTTCTAAAGTTGCAATAAAAGCCTTAGTAAGATTGGATCCACTAGTAGCAATCTCCTTGAGTCACTCTTTGTGCTCCAAAACAAGTGAAGCTAGCTCTTTCTATAGAAGAGTCTCTTGAACTTTGGAGGTAAACAAGCTGGTATAGAAGACATCATACTTGGGAGATGGCAACTATGTAATGACAATCATTGCCATGTCCTTTGATGAAATTGTGTTGTCAAGGGATGCAAGCTCATCTTGCATATCCTTCTTGTTGTTGATGTGATCTTATATAGAAGGAGGGTCATCAACATAAATCATCCGAAGTTTCTTCTCTATGGTGATATGGTAGGGAAAGGTCTTTTGATGGTAGAGAGAAGAGAACTTTGTCACACCTTTGTTATGGTCCGAAGTCTGTGCACATGTATAAGGACAAAATCTTGTAGACTCACGAAAAGAGAGGATCGTGCTCTAGAATTAAACCAATCCCAAAGGGCAGCTTGGTCCATTGTAGAATCAATGTTGGGATCCTCCACTAGACGGGGGATTGGGGTCGTAACAAAGTCCTATAAGTCAAAGGTGTCAAGGATACAGTCCACTTTGCAACACCAAAGGGAGTAGTTTGGGGACAGAAGGAAGCACTATTGGCACCTTAATAGAGGAGCCATCATGGTTATGCGAGGACTTGTAGATTGTAGTACTAGCATTGTTAGGAACATGTAGAGAAGCAGGGAGAGGAGAACGGGGTGAAGGGCTGAGTGTGCAGTGGGAGTGCGAGTCAGAAGCGGAGCAGTAGTGTTGAGTATGAGAGTGTGAGAATTCCAAGATGAGTGTATGAGATTGTTCCAGTACACAAAGAATAAAATGTATTTATACATTAGGGTACAAATAAGGGTATGTTCACACCCGTGTTATTTTATATAGAGACGAAGGGACTTTACACCCAACAACCTCTCACTTAAAGGCTCGAAGTGATACCTTTAAGCCAACCAACTCCCACTAACTTTCTTCGTGTAAAGACACGGATCCATAGCACTCCGGCTGTAGTCCTGTGACTGCATAAAGGTATCAAACTTATGATACCACTCCCTAGGTGCTTCTTTCAAGCCATAAAGACTTTTCTTCAATTTGCACACTAGGTGCTCCCTGCCAGGTTCTGCAAAGCCCTTAGGCTGCTCCATATAAATCTCTGTCAGAGTGCAGCGGTGCGGAAGTGTAGGACTGAGAGAGAGAGAACGCAGAGAGAGAAGAGAGAGAAAGAGACAGTGGAAGATGAAGATCTGCTGTATAAAGTGTGCTGAATACAAAGATATGCAGATATATACACGGGCGCAGTGCGCTGGACTGCGTGTCTCCACCTCGACGATGCAACCTGCTGTTCACCTCGAAGTCCGCTGCAGTCTGCATTGTCTCCTGTCTGAAATCTGCGAACAGAGACGGAATCTGCGCGTGTCACCGGTCTGTAATCTGCGAGCAGAGAAGTGTAGGAGACTGCTGGAAAAATCGGCTATTTATAGCCAGAAATCTGGGCGAAAATAGGGCGCCAGAAAACAGCATTAAATGCAGCCGACTGCCTACACAGGTCGGACTACCACATGGCAGTCCGACTGTGCAGTCCGACTGCACTCCTGTCCGACTGCACTGGCTGCTTGGCTGTGATCTCTAACACCCCCTCTCAGAGCCTGGGCAGGGCAGAAGCCTTAGGGATCTGGAATGTCTCCGAAGTAGAGCCTGGGGAAGTGCCTTCGTAAACAAATCCGCAAGATTGTCCTCCGTCTTGCAGTACTCCACAGTGATGGTCTCATCCAGAAGCTTTTCTTTGATGAAGTGGTACTGGATCTCAATGTGCTTCATCCGGGCATGAAAAACAAGGTTTTGTGCCAAGGCAATGCAACTCTCATTGTCACATTGCAGCAAAGTAGGACGAGTCTGGGGGCACCCAAGCTCCTCCAATAATCCCCGAAGCCACACAGCCTCACATGTGGTGGAAGACGCGGCCCGATACTCCGCCTCAGTAGACGAAAGGGCTACCGTGGTCTGCTTCTTGCTACTCCATGAGATAACACCTGCACCCAAGGTAAAACAGTAACCTGTAGTAGACCGCCTGTGGTCCACATCACCGGCCCAATCCGAGTCGCTCCAACTTGTAAGTACAAGATCTGAACCATCTGTCCCTACGGGATAATGAATCCCTAAATCAGACATCCCCCTCAAATATCGAAGTATCCTCTGAGCAGCCTGCCAATGCACCGTCTTAGGTTCACTCATGAACCCTACCAAGAGCCCAACAGTAAAATAAAGATCAACCCGAGTGTTGAGAAGCCAAATCAAGGACCCAATCAACTGACGATAGCGGGAAGCATCCGCCATAGGAGAAGTTGAATGGGAAGTGGCCTTCCAGTTTGGATCCATAGGAGTAGAAAGGGTCCAACAATCCTCCATCTCAAAAGACACCAAGAGCTCCGGTACATATCTCTGTTGAGAGATGAAGATCCCCCTCTGAGACTGATAAATCTCATGGCCCAAAAAGAAATGGAGGAGACCCAAGTCCGTCATCTCCAACGTCCGATGTAAAGCTGACTTCGTCTCTTGGACCTGCTGTGCATCATCACTTGTGACAATCAAATCATCAACATATAACACAAAAAGCACACAACCATCCTCGGAAGTGTGAACATAAAGTTGCGGATCGGCCTTGGAACGCCGATATCCCAACTGAGACTGGAGGAACGAATCAATCTTCTCGTTCCATGCACGCGGAGCCTGCTTGAGGCCATACAAGGCCTTCTTCAACCTGTAGACTTTCCCATCTGAAGATCCAAAGCCAGGAGGCTACTCAAGATAGATCTCCTCCTTCAAATCACCATTGAGGAAGGCCGACTTCACATCCAACTGGTAAACAGGCCATCTCCTATGGCCAGCCAAGGCAAGAATAGCTCTAATGGTCGCCATACGAGCTGTGGGGGCAAAAGTATAATGACAATCAATCCCTGGGCGCTGTGCAAAACCTTTAGCAACAAGGCGAGCCTTGTGCTTATCCAAAGAACCATTGCTAAGGTATTTGGTCTTGAAGACCCACTTGACGCCAATCACCTTCTTATTCAGGGGGCGGGGCACGAGTGACCAAGTGCCATTCCTCTCAATAGCCTCTAACTCGGCTTCCATAGCTTTCTTCCATGGCGTGGATTGTAAAGCCTCCTTCACGGAGGTGGGCTCTCGATCCTACATAACACGGGTCATCAAACAATAGTTAGAGCAAACAAGCTCCGTAGAATGTGCCTGGTGCCGTCGTGACCGCCGCGGACCATCCTGCGGTCCCCACTCCTCACGAACCCCCTCGATCCTTGAATCACGGAGTGTGTCACGGGCCCATCGAGGAGGAGGCCGAACCTCCCCTCGTCTCTCTCCATCAGCAGAAGACTCAGGAATATCCACCGGTGGTAACTCCTCAGGGGTGACCGGTGGAACAGTAGACTCTGTGTCAGAAACAGAATCATAATCAAAAGGCACGGGCTCCAGTGGAACTGTAGCAGGAGCCCAGCTCTCCCCTGGATCTTCAAGAACGGGATGCTTCTCACCCGTTGATATAGCCAGAACCTCCACAAACTGCACATCGCGGCTAGTGTACACATCCCGCTTGATGGGATCATACAATCGATAGCCTTGGGACTGGGAGCTGTAGCCAACAAATACCTGTCTTCGGGAAGCTGCTTCAAATTTATCACAGTGAGCCTTGGAAATGTGAACATAGGCATCACACCCAAAGACCCTAAAGTAAGAAACATTTGGCTTGGTCCCAAAGTAAGCCTCAAACGGGGTCATCCCTTCAACGGCCGAAGTAGGGGATCGATTAAGGATGTGGACTGCAGTAGCCACAGCCTCGGCCCACAGAACCTGAGGGGTCTGTCAGTGCTCCATCATGGTGCGCGCCATCTCGATCACACTGCGGTTTTTCCGTTCAAGAATGCCATTTTCTTGAGGAGTGTTGGTATTGGCAAACTCCTGGTGAATACCTTTATCTGCACAAAACCGAGCAAACTCATTAGAAACAAATTCACCGCCCTTGTCGGATCGCAAGGTCTTCAACTTCCGGCCCGATCGGTTCTTCTCAAAGAGAAGCCAATCCTTGAAGTGTGAGAAAGCTTCTGACTTTAATGCCAAAAAATAGGCCCATGTCATCCTGCTGTAGTCATCTACGATTAGCATGAAGTACGAGCTCCCACGCAAGGACTCATTCCTCATAGGGCCACATAGATCCGTAGATACACTAGCTCCATCGGTGAAGTAGACCGCCGCGAAGCTATGTGGGGAATGGCATCTCTATGCCGCTTCCCCCGAATGCAGGAGACACATGGCTGCTGGCTCACCATTATATCCGGCAACCCTCGAACAAGCTGTCCACGTGACGCCCTCCGAAGATAATCATAGTTAAGGTGACCAAACCAAGCACGCCATAACTCTGACTGTGACTGAGAGGTAAAAAGAAGAGTAGAGAGGGCGGTGGAAAACTTTAATTTATAAATGCCGTTCTCCTCATATCCGGATGATAGAACCTTCCTCGACCCACGATCAAGGACTCGCACGGTAGTACTGTCAAACTCCACGAAAAGGCCAAGGGAGCAAATCTTATGATTGACAAGAGATGGTACCCTAAGCCTGGTACATGCAAAACCTCTGAGGTATGGATACCACCTCGTCCATCTGGAATAAGCTGCATCTTACCCCGACCTGCAATAGATACTGAAGAGCCATCTCCAATGAGAATCTGCCCACGCGAGGGTCGCAACTGGGCAACACCATCTGATGAAGGAGTCATGTGCTGGGAGGCACCACTATCAACAATCCACTCTTGAGCCTGGGGAGCCGTCATTGCAGCATTAGAAGCATAGCATTCGGTGAAGAGTCCTCAATGATAGCTAGATGAAGAAATGCAGCTGATGAGGGTGCAGCTGATGAGGGTGCAGCCACCGCTTCTGAGGATCCTTTGTGTCCTTCTTGTCTTTGTCAGGGCAATCCTTCTTCCAATGGCCAATCTTTCCACAAATATGACATGTGGATTCTTTGTCCTTGTCCTTGTCCTTGTCCTTCTTGGACTTGTTATCCCCCTTCTGCTTCTTTTGGTCCTTCCCCTTCTTCTGAGAGGCTTGACCTGTCAGCGCCTCCGACTTGGAAGCATTCTGTCCCTTTAACTGTTCCTCTTGGTCCAAGACCATAGGAAGCAACTCTTCCCACCAAAGAGTAGACTCTCGCCCCGAAGCAATAAGAGCAGAGTAAAATGTACCGAATCGTGGCGGCAACTGGGACAAAAGTGTGATCGCCATGTCTTCGGAGGAAATCGGCTTCCTCGCATTCTGAATCTGCATCTGAAGCTGCCTTAGCTTGTTAATATGCTCCCGCAGCGAAGAAGACTTGTTTACGGACAAGGTCCGCATCTGTATCTCCAAAGAAACCCGCTTCATAAGGGTCATCCGATTGTACATCTGATCAAGCTCCAGTCATATCTCCCGAGCCACCGTCAAGTGCTCGATGTGAGCGATCACGGCTGTAGTACATGATAGAAAAAGAAAGGAACGAATCCTGGCATTCAGTTTGTCCCAATGAGACTGAGCCTTGGCCAACTCCGCACGAGCATCGGAAGAGAGTTTGGACTCATCTCTTACCGAGGGCCGGTTGATATCCTCCTGTACAAGCTCTGCCAAATCATAGGACTCAAGGATGGCCAACATCATGACGTGCCAAATGCGGTAGTTGTCGCCGTCAAGCTTTTGATCCGGAGGAAGAGCTGGTAAGACAGGCACCTTCCGGTCCATAATTGACTGGAACTCCAAGTCAATCTCTGTAGACATTTTCACCTGTAATGCCTTTATAAACGCAAAAGCAGCCCCCTCTGACTGTGAAAACTCAGCTTGCTAAGGCTCTTCCGCGTCCTGAAACTTCTTCACCCGCCGGAGGCGATGAAAAAGCAAAACCTGCACTTGTAGGCTGAAAACTCAAACTTCCTCCGCGTCAAACAGCAGTAAACAGCAGCAAATCCACCACCTGGACTCCTTTCCTGCGCGCCCACACTCGTTTCAGCCTTGTTCCAAGGCGCAGCCCTCTTGTCTGCCCTCAAACGCTAAAAACGCAAATTTGTGTCGCGATAGAAACTCCTCTTCAGGTTGATTCTGCGCTCAGTCAGCCCTCTAACACTGCTCCGATACCATGTCAGAGTGCAGCGGTGCGGAAGCGTAGGACTGAGAGAGAGAGAACGCAAAGAGAGAGGAGAGAGAAAGAGACAGTGGAAGATGAAGATCTGCTGTATAAAGTGTGCTGAATACAAAGATATGCAGATATATACACGGGCGCAGTGCGCTGGACTGCGTGTCTCCACCTCGACGATGCAACTTGCTGTTCACCTCGAAGTCCGCTGCAGTCTGCACTGTCTCCTGTCTGAAATCTGCGAACAGAGACGGAATCTGCGCGTGTCACCGGTCTGTAATCTGCGAGCAGAGAAGTGTAGGAGACTGCTGGAAAAATCGGCTATTTATAGCCAGAAATCTGGGCGAAAATAGGGCGCCAGAAATCAGCCTGTCGGCTGCATTTGCCTGCACAGGTCGGATTGACGTGGTAGTCCGACTGCACTGGCTGCTTGGCTGTGATCTCTAATAATCTCATCATGCAAGTCCCCATGTAAGAAAGCCGTCTTGACATCCATCTGGTATAAATCCAAGTCAAGCTGAGCAACCAAAGCCAAGAATAAGCGCAGGGTGGTCATCTTAACCACAGGAGAAAAGACCTAATAAAGTTCACACCATGCTCCTGCTTAAAACCCTTTGCTACCAATCTAGCCTTGTATGCCGGCTTGGGGTGTCCAGGGGTACTTTTGAGCTTGTATACTCACTTGCATGGCAAAGCCTTCTTGCCCGTAGGCAAGGAAACCAAATCCCAAGTGTCATTCTTATGCAGGGAGTCTATCTCAGACTGCATAGTCCTCTTCCAGGAGTGACTGTCACCCCTGCGCATAGTCTCATTATAAGTGAAAGGCTCTTTTGCATCTGTAACCAAGACATAATGCATCGAGGGTTGAAATCTATCAGGTGGACGTCTGTCTCTAGTAGACCGTCTCACGGCAGGCTCAGCTGCCTGTCCAACACCCTGACCATGAGCATCTATTGCAGCTGTAGGCTATCCAACTGACTATGCGGGAGCTCTCGGCTCCTCCTAAAATATGACCCTGCGGATCTCAACAACTCTCTCAGGCTGCCGATGCATCTTGTCTTCATGGAAGACTACATCATGATTGCAGATGACTTTCTGCGCCTGCGGATCCCAGAGACGGTAACCCATCTCACCTGCATCCCCATAACCAAGGAAAATGCATTTGACACTCTTAGGATTCAGCTTACTTCTCTCGTCCCTGGGCACATGGCAAAATGCCTCACATCCAAAGACACGAAGATGCGCATAAGGGGGAGGTTTTCTAGTCCATACCTCCTTTGCAACTTGGAAATCCAAACCACTAGAAGGTAATCTGTTTATGACATGCATAGCTGTACTAATTGCCTCAGCCCAAAAGCTCTGTGGTAGGCCTGCATGGCTAAGCATACTACGTACACGCTCCCGGATGGTTCTATTCATCCGCTCAGCCAAACCATTCTGGGGGGGAGTGTAGGGGGCGGTCAACTGACGCTTAATACCCCTCTTATCACATAACTGCTCAAAAGCACGTGAGACATACTCACCCCTATTATCTGTCCTTAGGCATTTTAGCCTATACCCAGACTGGTTCTCAACTAATGCGAGCCATCTCTGAAACACAGCCAAGACATCAGATTTCAGCTTAATGGGATAAGCCCAAACTTTCCGTGAAAAATCATCTATGAACGTAACAAAATACTTTGCACCACCCATAGACTGACAAGGCATGGGTCCACAGACATCCGAATGTACCAATGCCAAGGGCTCACTCATGCGTGGCCTACCAGACTTCTTATGCGTAGACCTAGTCTGCTTGCCATAAAGACAATGCTCACATGAATTAAAACATGCATAATCAAGGGGCGGTAAGTATTGCAAACCAGAAAGCATTTTCATTCCCTTCAAAGACATATGGCCCAAAAGGGCATGCCAAAGAGATACATGTGGGATAGAATCCACAGACAAAACATGATCAAGGGAATAAGCTGATACAATCGAGGGGTAGAGATTGCCAGCCTTGGCACCTCTCGCAATCACAAGTCTACCACGAGTGATCTCCCATGCAAAGTCTCAAAAACATATATGATATCTTGCATCATCAAGCTGTCCAGCTGACATGAGACTGCGTGTCAAAGCAGGTACATGATGTACATCCTGTATACAAAATTGCTGCCAGAAGGAAACTGCAGCTTAACATCACCAATGTCCACAATATCAAGAGAGCTGTCATCACCCAAGCGCACAGAACCTGAAACAGTACGGTATGAATGAAACCACTCTCGGCAAGGTGTCATATGAAAGGACGCACCTGAGTCCAAGAGCTAACACTGTGCATACATAGAGTGTATCTCTGTCATTTGCGAAGCACTAGAAGAAGCTGCTAGGATATAATCATCATCATCAACATTCTCAGGCTGCATAACATTGATCTCTTCAATTTTAACACTGGACTTTGCAGGTACTATGCTACGATCAGAAGACTTATCCTGCACTTTGTCTTTCCCCTTATCTTTGCGCCTTTCATCGCACTCATGGCATTGTGGCCTAATATGGCCCTTTTTCCCACAATGGTGACAAGTAACATCTGCATTCTTGCCACGGGATTTGCTACGTGACTTCCCACGAGACTTGGACCGAGATTTCTGAGAATCCCGTCCACGGCCACTACCACTGCCATGCTTTCCATATCCATCATTCTTGCCTCTAACTGCCATAGCGTGAGACACACGAGAGGCATCCAAATTCTTACGGTTAACCTCTTTTTGCAGAAGAGCACTCTCAACATTAGATAATTTCAAGGTAGTAGTAGAGGCACATAATGCAGTGTGGAATACATCCCATGACTCATTAAGAGTACCAAGCAAGAAAAGAGGAGTGACATCCTCTGCAAAAGTGATGTCCTGTAAAGTCAAGTTCTTGAGTATAGCATGGAACTGGCTCAAGTGAGCAGACATAGTCACATTCTCCTTCATGCGCAGATCCATAAGCTGCTTCAACCAATACATCTGACTCGCTGGACTTTTTTTATCATAGAGATTTTTGATATTTTCCCACAACTGCCATGCACTCTGTTCTTCCTTAAATACATTGTAGTGAACCTGTTCTGTGAGAGACAATACAATGGTGGACTTGCATAACTCATCAAGCTTAAGTCATTCCTTATCTGGCATAGTTGCAGGCGGATGCCCGCTTAACCTCAAAGGTTTGATCTGCGATTTCTGCACCAACACGTGCCAAATCTGGCTCTTCCAATAAGAGCAATTCGTACCATCAAGCTTAGTGATGTAGCATGATCAGTGGACGAACTTGCCATAATGCAGGCTGGAAGACTGTAGACAGTTCAAAACTGCTTGCTGTTTACTGCAGAAAATGACCAAAAAATCACCAAAATCGAGGGAAAATGGCGAGGAAAGTGGAACCAAAGCTGCAAGTACTAGTGAAAGTACATCATTTCAGAGTGTTTCAGCATGAAAAATCCATGTCAGTCCATACATATATGCTTGCCGTAATAAATTTTAGATTTCAGTAAAAGAGAGCTAACAGTGCCAAAATCGGATCCCAAGGCAATCAGATACTGCCAAGACCAAAGCCGGCATCATGCGGGCATAGCATAAGCATATGACGGTCGATAAGCATGAATCCAACACCCAAATATGTCATACAAACATTTGCCAGTGAGTAGGTACACCCCCAGGCAACGGGGCAAAGTGTTCCTGTCACTACCAAAACTTGACACAAGTAGGTGTCAATTCACAAAGATACGGATCCAAAACTGAGACTTAGCTCATAAGCATATAGTGAACCAAGACATATGATGTATCATCCCAAAAGGTAAGAAGTCCCAAAGTCTCAAGTGTCTGTAATTGCTCGATAGCATGTAACGGCTCAATGCATAAAAGTACCACCTGCTTAATGTCTGATAAGCATTCAAGAATGCTCCCACTGGCACAAAAGCCGTATGTATGAGCTCAAGAGCTCAAGCCAAGGCAAGACACAATGCCAATGACATAAGTCTAAGACAATACATCAGTAGTACATCCCAAACATGTAGGCGGTAGAGCATCCGTATGTAGTATCCATAAGCATGTAAGACATCAAATACATCCCAATCCAAACTCTGACAAGCCAAGTAACATCCAAGACTACTCCAGATAATCCAAAATGCATCCAAGGTGGAGCTTCAATGAGCACTCAAGCTCAATGTATGCATAGGGTAATCAACCGTGACATGAGCATCAAGCCGTAAGCAACGGGTATGCATAAACCCAAGAAGCATCACTGTCAAAGCATATACCAATGCCAATAAGTGCGGGCTGAAATAAGCTCAAGCTTCCAAAAGCATCCGGATTCAATGACAAGCTCAAAGTCGTCCCTCGATGATCAATACATCATAGCATAACCCAAGACATATATCCGGAACCAATAGGCATATGTCAAAGCATAAAAGATAGCTTCAGCCCAAGAGTATTCAGCATGCATTTACTGTTATAAACTGTGTATTTCCAGCCCCAAAATCAGGCCAAAATCATAGCATTACATGTAGCTTCAATCCCCCAATCAATTGGGATGCAATAGGCATCAAACTGGTTATGTTGTTATGCCCAAAAAAGCATAGATATACAAATATATGCTGTCTCAGACCTGAAATCTGTTGCAAAAGATTTTGTCATCAGAATTTGGCAAATCCAACATCACCATCGCGTCCGGAGCGTGCCAAAACCCTAACTTAGACTCTTACCTTGCCTGTATCGGGTTTCGAATGCCCGAGATATGACAAAAAGAGTGATTTTTGGGCCAGATTTTGAAACAGGCGCAAAAAAAACATGAGCTGGCTGGGGGGGGTCTGCTGTCCCACGTGTCAACAATGGGGCCCAAAGGGGGCACAAATGAGGGCCAAAGAAGGCCTACACTAAGCCTCAGCAAGCCTTGATAGGCTAGAAGCAAGATCCAGGTGAAGGAAGCTCCAAGAGGTGTGAGCTAAGGCTGCTCACAACTTGTTTACAGCGTGTGAGACCTGAGAAATGAAGTAAACCCTGAAGAAAATGATTAAATACCTCTGATGTAATGCCCTGAAGGTGCCCAACAATGTCGGGAAGGTGCTCGGGAAGCCGGGGAACGACGGGAGCTCGAAGGAGTCGGATATGGCTGTTGGGAAAGAGACCCAATGCAAGTAGGGAGTTGATGGGATGCTGAGAATGCCACGAACCAAGCTCAAGAGTCGGAAAGGAAAGCTCTGATACCAGTTGAAAGGGAGGGACGGATTGAAGGTTGGACTCCAGAGCTATGGCAGGAGAGCAAGAGCAAGAAAGGGAGAGACTAGAAATGGGAACTCCAACAGTCACAATGTGTGACCGGGCCTTCCTTTATTCAAACTGTCACTAAAAGAATAAAGAATAAAGTGACGGTGACGGGCGCCCGCCACCTGCAGTGTGCAGTGGCGGTGACTGTCAGTGTAGTAATACACGGGCGGCTAGGCAGAGGCGTCT